>NW_027526335.1:15578301-15866719 GCF_048455015.1 Haemaphysalis longicornis | reverse complement strand
AAATAGGCTAGAGTATGTGCATGCGCATAAAATTATCTGTCATAGGACTGTCATCTGCTACATTGTTCTCCTTAGAGCAACACACTCCTGTTGTTCTTATGTGCGGTGGCCGCTTCGCCAACCACCAAAGGTAACTAAGCAGTGTAAACATTCTTAATGCACGTGCCGCGCAAGTGATACAAAAGAAAAATCGAACACGCATTGGAGATGCGCATGGGCTTCAACTAACCCTGCTTTTTCACAAACAGTCATGCCGATACTGTGGCATAGGGCATGGTTTCTCAAAGTGGGTTCCGCGGAACCTAGGGGTTCCGCAGGCCCCTCCTCAGGGTTCTGCGAGCCACTGATAAATTTTCCCTGGTTCCGCAGTCGCAAAGTCTTGTATGGTAAACTTGAGGTGCGATCTTACTGACACTCACGCCCGAGTGTCAGTAAGCACATCTCGGCGTATAACAGAAACGCGCGAGCTGCGCAATAAATCTCGCCAGCAGCTTGTAGCCAGCCCGACTCCGAAAACGGGCCACGTGGTTAAACTATTGCACTTAAATCTCGGCCTTATATTACCCCCATGCGCATTTCTCCTGTTTGGAGATAGGTGCCGCTAGCGTACGCATTCGCGTAAAGTCGACGGGAAAAAAAACGATACCCTTGCTTGCTTTTGAATTTATTGCACGTTAATGTAGCATGAACAGAATGAAAAATGGCGAGAGAGAGGGGGGGTTCCTTGACACTTAACGGAACTTAGCAGGGTTCCCTGGGACCAACATGCTTGAGAACCCCTGGCATAGGGTATAGCGCTCTCAAAAAAACAGCGTAGCGGACGATGCTCACAAAAGAGAGGGCTTTTTGTGCGTGCGCATACTCTCTCCTATTTCACCTGTGGACACCGTGATAAGGCGCTGACATGCCAATCGGCCGTCGCTCCCGTGTTATTATTAGAAATCTTGGAGGCTGTACATGGTTTAGGTTGCTCATAAACGTGTTGTTTGTACACGTGCTAGTGAATTTGACTGCACCAGTGTGTTGGTGGCAGTGCTGCGGATCGGAAAGAGTTCTGGCCCCTTATCCAGTTGTGGTGCTGTCCTCTTCCTCTCCGCAGGGTGCCTCTAAGGAAGGCCACACGCCCGAGGGCCAGACCTACCTGGAGGCTGCCGAGAAGCAGGAGATTCGAGACCTGCTCCTCTGATGGCGTTACCCGGGAATCGCCTAGGACAAGAAAGATGCCCCCCTGCAATTTCACTCCAGCCCTTGAGAGCTGTGTTGGTGTTCACATGACGGCCAGTGCCCGTCCCCAGAGCATGGGAGAGGAGTTGATTATTTATAGTAGCTACGCTTTACGCACTGTCGGCTGACTGTGTGTGCGTCCTTATAGCGTGTTTGTATTCCTTTTCAATATTAGTTTTTGAGCAGAAGCTGTTTCGAAGGCACAGTTCACTTTATCTTTTCCTTTTTTTCAGCGTTCCAAGATTGAACACTGGCTTTTTATATTTCTTTCATTTTTCTTTTTTGTTTATGGCTGTTCTTTCTTTTCTTGGTTTTCCTCTCTTTTTTTTTCCCCTCCGCAATTTCTAGTTGGAGTAGCTTGGTTGGGCAAAAGTAAAGTGCCTTAGAGGAGTGGAAGCGCTGGTCCCAGGTTTTAGCAAGTAAAACAGCCTGCACTGTTGTCATGTGAAGACATGCGACACATGGAGTGACTTAAAACTGTTCTTTTAGCCAATCCTGCCATCTTTTATCCCACATTCAAAGTTGTGCTTTCCTCCTTCTATTCACTCCTGCCATTGAAACGTCTTGCGTCCTGCTGTAATGATTATCGAAAGATTGCCTAGGTCATTGTTTACCTCATCTTTGGAGTCTAGTAAAAGGCTATGTGATATCTCAGCATTTCCTTTGACGTTACAATCTTTTACAATCGTCTGTGTACTCAAGCTATCAAAGCCCCCTTCGTTGAGGCCCAGGATTGATCTGGCCCTAACTTTCTCAGAACCTGCCTCCATGGTCTGAGCAAGGATCAAAATTCTTTATATGTCATCTGCCGTCAGTGTTTATTTACATCCTCTTGGCAATAACAATTAGATGTATGCAATCCACAGGCTTTGGTAAGAACCTGTTTTCATATCAAGACACCCAAGACCCGGGCTCTTGTATGATGTAGGGTGGGCTTTGGTGGCATTCAGTTTTTTTCGCAGTGCTTGTTTGACGTGGTAGGAAGGCTTCACAGTCATGAAAGTTGGCTACATGGCTCTCAAACAATTTGTGTAAAAACCCTCTTAAACTCCAGTAAATTGGATGTATCTCTGAAAAGCTACATCCCTTCTTGTGAAGTCACGAGGCTAAATGCAAGGTAATGTGTAATATCCAAAAGTGTTTAGCGGTAGGCCTGTTTGAGGATGTCCATATATGTGTGTGTATATAGGAGACTGTGTCACTTGTTATTTACCTCAAAACGACTGGAATATCTGTCTAGTGCTTAGATATAACAGTCTGACGCATACACAACATGCGTGCGCCTCTGGGCGTCCTCCCAAAGAATGAAGCTTTATAGGAGTTTTGAGTTGATCTTCTTGAAAGTTATGGCATCTGTCCATTTACACTTAACACACCGCCCTGCTGCTGCCCTGTACTTAAGAGTGCTGTCCTTTCCACCCGGCAAAGTTGCTTAGAAAATTGCCGAAGCGGGCGGTGTGGCAGGGCGGGGTGTATTGGTGTCCTATTTTGCTGCCCTTTTGTCGAATAAACCTGTGCAAGCCTGAAAGAGCAGTTCTGCTGTGAAGTGGTTCTCTCCAGCCGTTCTTCCCGCCTTTTTACTGCGAAACCAAGCGAAAAGGGGCCACGAAGACAAAATGCAATTTTTGTTCTTCAAAAAGACTGCTTTGTCCCGACAACAATGATGGCAAAGTTTATTGCAAAGTTCAAACTGGTATTGAAGATGTTATAAAACGGACAAAGCAGTGCCGGCTCCCCAGCCACTCTCAGGGGATTTTTCTGTGATTTCTCAAGATTTGTTTGTGCGATGATGTCCGCTGAGCTAAGCCACCACCAAGAAACATGACTAGGTGGGCCTTTAGTTCTGTTGGATTGTATCACTCGGCTGGTGAGAGAGACATCACTTTAGCGAGGCTTAAGCGGGTTTATGGAAGCAGTGTGGCCGTGACGTTGTCAGCGCGGGTGACCAGAAGTATCTGGACCTCCGGGTCCAAGCTGCCCAGCGCTCCCTCCCACTGCTCTTCATTAACTAGAGAAAAAGGGGTCTTGAGGACAGGCCCACATAGAGTGGACCAGCGTGGCTGGGTCCCCACAGCGGGAATTTGACGACGGGAATCGCGAGGGGTGAATGCGATGCTGTGATGCTCGGCAGGCCCAAGAGTTTGTCTGCAGGAGTCACCATAAGCGCTCCTGATGGTTGGTTAGCTCGGGGTGGGCAGGAGGGTACCGGCGGTGAGAAAGGCGGTGATATCATGGTAGATGATTAACTGATCCCTGGCTGACAGTGCTCTTAGGGCTGGCATATATTTTATCACTGCTGCCGATATTATGTCACTGTATCGCTTGAAAGTTTGAAATTTTTAAATAGTTTTTGCATTTTTTCGGTTAAAAAATGTCTTTTGTTGTTGGAATGACGTTGAGTGAGTTACCAACAACTAGTTTATCAAATTGAACAAAGCTATACTATTTTGTCTTCATGCTCCCTAAAAGGTAAAAAGGTTCTTTCTGTTTGGCAAAGTGAGGAAGTCAACAGATGCTTGTAATGAAATGTGTTTGTTATTCTTAAAAAATGGTGCTGGTCTTTGCACAAGCTGCAATATCAAGCAATTTTTTTTTTTTCAAAATATTTATTTCGCTTTATCAGCACTACTGTCGTTGCTAGATTTCTTAGCTATAGGAAAGGAGCACTACCTTAACAGTAATGCATCATCGATCTTCACTGAGGTCATTGTTTTTACAGTTGTCCTGATTGATGACTTCAGTGACACTGTTGTGACTGTGAATTGTGAGTAGCATTATTCAACCTCGAATAGCGGTGCATTTATGTACCATGTACCTTTTCATGGTAGCGAGTCAAAGGAGCAGGGGTGACCTATTCAGTGTATTTGGAGATGCAGGAAGGGCCTAAGAAATGCGGAAGCGTCATGGAGTTGAGAAATGTTTCTTTATTATTTCTGCGAAGTAGGAAAAGAGCATTTCTCTCATTTACAGTGTAAGCAACCATTGTGAGGACCATTCCCCTTTGCTGATTCGCTGCACGAACAGGCGTGAGGCCGTGATGCAAGTGTCGTGTGAAACAGGATATGCAAATCTGTAGCGTGTATGGATGTTCATCATCTTTGTCACCGCTATTCACAAGGTGGAAAAATTACGGAACAGTATTGCGTCATTTTACAAGGCAGGCTGGCTGCATTCTCCTGAAGTTTGTGCGTGCGTGTGTCACACAGGAACGGTTATGGCACGCCAATGCCAACTTTTGCGGGAAGTTGTCCTGGTCGGGTTGTTGTATAGTTCTCGAGTTCAGGAGCGGGTATTTCTCCAATGCGCAAACAGTTTCTCGTCGTTCTATGGTGGTTGCCGTGTGTAAAATGCAATGATAAGCATTGTGTTATCAGTCACCTAGTGGCTGAGAAATATGACACTCTCATAGTTTATCCATACGTACATTGCTTAAAGCTTACAGAAGCCATGGTGCAGATATATATGTACAACGCAGTTTTTCTAGCTTTTTAGCTCATATTTTTCAGATTGAGTCAGATGTTACTCAGGTCCTGTTCAAAAATTTTTTTTATCAGTTTTAGCATTGTTAATCTAAACTTAATTTTAAGATATTTTTTAGATAGATAGATAGAAACTTTATTAGTAGGTGAGTTTTCTAGCCCCATGGAGTTAGAATTTATGAAAATGCATTGCACTTTACGTTGATGTGTCAGCTGTCGCCTTTTGTTTTCTGTTGTTTTTGTAGTTCCCTGTGAAGGAAGAAAAATTTGCCGGATGTAACGTGAACAGCACATTATTGCTAATGCGTTGCTATCACCAATGGGCGACCTCACAGCGTTGTGGTGACATTTGTAATCTCAAGCAATTCCTGGTAAATGTAAGAATCGCAGCTTCGAAGAAAGGTAGTGAGCAGCATTCCCGACTCTTCCTCTATCACAGTAGGCTAGTACACTATTATAATGGAAGCGTGTTCTGAGAGTTTGCTGAAGGTTCATGCCAATGAGGTAGCATACACAGTCAGTCGTGTTTCTACCAACATTGGCTGAATAGTCACAGCAGTGCCAGTCACATTTGGTGCTCGTTCAATGTTTGGCGAGCGCCCGGTGAGAGCATTCTGAATTTTAAATCCTACAGTTAAGCACATCTTCGCGGTCACTTCGGTGTCGACGTGCATCCCCGGTGTTGGTTCGCTTTGGCGAGGTGGTGACGGGGAGCCGTCGACTCAGTCCCGCTTCTTGGAGTCGGTGTCCATGACCCCCTCGGGGAAGCACATGGTGCTCAGGGTGGGCAGGAGGTATTGCTTGTCGATGGAATCGCTGTCCGCTTGAGACAGTTCCCCATTCTCCTTTGCTTTGCTTGCCTTGGCTTGATACTGCACAGTGAAATGGCGGGGAAAAGAAAACGGACGTTACAGTTTTGTGCAACGGTCTTGTAAGCTGCATAAACATTCCTTTTAAGTGCGAATGCACTTTATAAGCGACCCCAAACCATCCACCGCCGGCGGCGGCGGCGTCCGCAGTGCTCCTCTATATTTAAAAAAAAAAACAGCATCCGGCGCCAGGTTTCGATCCGAGGACTTTGCGGCCGCAGCGCGACGCTCTACCGACCAAGCCACGGACGCGACGCTGATATCACTGTTAGTGACGCGCCTTATATCTTTAACGCATTCAAACTACGTCGTCAGCGGCGTGCGTTGGCGACTCAGCGGCGTTATAGCGGCTTGATAACTGCGTGGTGTACACGTGATACTACAAACCCGATGGAAGAGATGGAAGAGAAGGCGGCGAAGCGGTGGGCTGCGGGGGCCGAGCGCAAGCGCCGCAAGCGGGCCGACAACCGTGCATTCGCACTTTCACATTCTCCCCCTCGGGGAAATGCGGGGGAATTTTTTTTTTGGTTTTGTACAGTAACTGGGCACCCACTTGCCGCGGTGGCTCAGTGGCTAAGACATTGCGCTGCTGAGCACAAGGTCGCGGGTTCGATTCCCGGCCGTGGTGGCCGCTTTTCTGATGGAGTCGAAAAGCAAAAACGCCCGTGTGTGCGAGATTTTGGCGCACTTTAAAGATGCCCAGGTGGTCAAAATATCCGGAGCCCTCCACTACAGCGCGCCTCATCGCCTGCGTTGCGTCGGCGCGTTAAACCACACAATCAATCAGTAACCGGGCACATGTCGAACACTGCTTGCTTGTTTTTTATCTCACAGTGTTAGCTGTCAGTGAAAGTTGTGGCAAGAACACTGCACAGCAAGCAAACTTCAGTACACATATTCGCAACGGATTGGCCACAGAGGTGAAAGTTCTAAATCTGGCTTTACAGGCTCGTTTCAGAAAGAAAAACTGGGATACCAGATCGCTGAAGTCGCAGGGCCCTTCCAGGCATACCCCGATTTCTACACCACGTTTGCCAAACAACATGGTTGCTTTTGTGTCTGTGGTATAGCGATAGGGATGTTATTACATTGTCGTCGCTGCTGACGGCGCACCACTGGAGCTATGTGACGCCACATCTAAACATTTTTTATGGGACAAAATTTCTTCATTGTCTTTACCTTTAGATACCCGGTGCAAGACAGACATCTTGCCATAACTTCCACTTCCCTGCATTAGCCAACACTTGTTTTCACTGTGCAGTCGCCCCCCCTCACTGTTGGAAATCTTTCGTGTCCGTCAGCGTCATGCACAAACTCAACACAGGAGGCAGATTCTACTGCACTCTGGCAGGCATGCACTGTGGGTGCCGGTAATCCGGCTTACACCTCAGCTGTGTCTGCAGATGGTTCAGCCAGCAGCAATGGGGTGTAGGCCCATTCGTCAATTGATGTTTCGTCTAGCAATTTGTAACAGGCCACTTGGTCACATAGGATTATTTGTTGTAAGGCAGTTTGTCACACAAGAAAGTTCTTCATGGGTGCAAAAACGAATTTCACTGTGTTTTCTTTTATGCAAAAGTTTACCAAAAATCAGTCGCGTTATGGCCAAGAGATGCCACACAAAATGGCCGACAGCTCAAAGAATAGAAAATGTGAAAGAATGCTAGAATTAATGTTAAATTTCTCAGAACAGCCATCATAAATGAAATGATTGAGTAGGAAAGAAAAAAAGCGATAAATTTGAGTCTGGATGGCTTTCGAACCCAAAAAGTTTGTAGCCCAAAAGTTCGTCCAAAAAGTACCGTAGATATACACGTTGCTCTGTTACAACTGTTAGCAACCATACTGCATACCAGTGCAGTGCTTGCATAGCTTTTTACTCTTAATTAACACGTCAACTGTATTACAGTGCACAGCAGCTGCGCTGAACTGTCGGGAATGATGAAAAGTGCCACTGTCTTCGAACTGTGACTATGGCTGCACAGCCGGCAGCAGAAAAAGCCGGGGAATGCAAGTGCGTTGAGAAAGGCATCGCCGCGCCATCTGACAATACACTTCTGGGGTTGAGACATCGATGAGCGCATGTGCTTCCAACCACGATCGCTACCATGTCTTTTCATTAACTTCAAAGTGGCCAAGCTGATCACATTCAGCATTTGGTGCCGGGTGTTGCTTTCCCTGCTCAGCATGTCTCTCTCGCAGTCTTGCATGCTTCAGCGGCAGATGCAAAAGGGGATGCGTGCGTGGCTCACTCTGCCTCAATCTGACCGATAACGTATCGTGCCCGTCTGGGCGACGAATTTCTGCCGCATATGTCCAAGAATATGCACACCCTCGTCGCCCGCTGCCAAAAAAGGGTGCAACTGCGAGCGAGATGTGCTGAGCAGAGAAAGTGGCGCCCAGTACCAAACGATGAATGTAATCAGCTTTGCCACTTGAAGCGAAGCAAAAGACATGGTAGCGGTCATGGTTAGACGCACATGTACACATCGACGTCTCGACACCAGAAGTGCATCATCAGGCGGCACGGCGATGCATTTTGCCAGCTCGTGTGCCCCAGCTTATTTTGCCGCCAGGTGTACAGGCGCCCCAAAAAGTAAACGGAGCTTGGGTTGAAGATTTTGAGTGGATTTCTACGCCATGTGCTTAGCCAGCAACGTCAAAGTGACATTTCAAGAAAGTCATTCTAGGACGAAATTGGGCCGCACATATTCTGTTTATACTGGCAGCCGGATAAAATAGAAATTAGTGTAATTTCACGAAGCCGTGCTCTGTTTACTTTTTGGGGCACCTGCACATACTATTCTTGCAGTGCTAGACTCCTTAACTGCACCGAACTTAATCTGCGCCAAAATTGGAACACCACTACTGCTCTTGCATTGCCTTCACCCAAGACTTATACTCTATCTAGTGTCGTTGAGTTGTAGCCTTGTGTAACATTGATGAAATTAGATGATGGAAGTGGCTTTTTCTTTGAGCATTCTTGGTAAACTTACTTTGTACTTTTGCAGCTACTATGAGTATTCAACAAATTGTCAAATTTGTAAATTTTAACAAATTAATCATGTAGGCCAACAATAATTTGGTAAAGCTGCAAGTCCAATTCCATCTCCATTTAGGGAGAACTTGTCTGTGGTTATTTGGTTGCATGTTACTGCTTTTTCTCTAAATTTAATTTCGTCTGTCCCACACTGTGCCCTATCACGCAATTTGCAACGAGTGTCTGGCAGACGCTTTGCACGTCTTTCGTATTAAAAACGTATAATTTGGCATACCATAAACAGTGCGTCTTCAGTGAGGCAGCATTTGAAGTACTACTAGTATGTGTTAGCGGCACCATGGGTGGCGTTGTAAACACCAAGGTGGCTGCTCACCCTGCTCCTGTAAGCGTGAACGTAGAAGTTGCCGAAGAGCACGAGGAACGAGAAGGCGTACACGATGAAGGCATACTGCATCCACCGGGTGAACTTGCAGCCGCTGAAGATTGCGTTGATGCCGAAGCCCAGGCCGACGCTGAACTGCACCTGTGGGCAAAGAACGAATTTTTCTTCAAACTACGAAGTTTCGGAGAAAGCTGTACAGCTTTCATTTGTAGCCGTACGGCTGCATTAAAGTGGATGTAAAACTTTCCTTCGCAAGAACCACTGTCTCCGGTTGCGGTTACACGGCGGGTTCGGGCCATCTGAGTGGTCGGTGGCTCCAAAGCTCCAACCAACCTTCCAATGGTCGGTTGGAGCAATGGGATGTTTGGCCTCGCCCGTTTGTGAGTCATTGGATGTGTCCATGGGTGTCAGCGATAGGGCGCAAAAGAGTGTCCTCTGGAGTTAAAATGGAGGACCACGAATGCAAAATACAACTAGATGCACCACTACAATGGTGCTATATCACGCCTTTTGGCAGCTGCTTTCACCAGTGTGGCCACCGATTGCACAAATTGCACCCTGCGATGTCTTAAGAGCTGGGCAAGAAAGTGGCTGGTGAGTTGCCAATGCTTGATCGGTTTTCCTTAACAGCCAGAATCATTTAAACATTGCGTTGAAGTTGGTGTTATTGTTATTAGGGCAAAGCAATCTTAATAAAACATGCTTGTCTTTATGGTCTAAGAAACTAAAGCAAATGCGTTAAATGAGCTTACTGTTTATCAACCTTTTCTAAAAGGCTAGGAAATACATGGAAAATTTCTGCTCATTTGTTTGTTCCATTTTGGGGTGATATATTTGGTGTGCCTCTCATGACTCCTCCTAGAATCTGGAAACATACTGCGGGTGCCAGTGGTGGTGTGTGTGTGTGTTGTTCGTAACGTTAATTTTCTGGGGGTGATTTGTCGGTGCTATCCTGGGGCACATTCAAAAGCTTACAAGTTGAACACATGAGAGGGTGGTGTGGAACTTAAACCCATAACTTATTGGTGTGGAGGTGAATTTTGCATTCTAGAGTGCGAGAAATGTTATTCTGAGTTTTTACCTCCCTGGTACATACCGTATTTACCCGATTCTAACGCGCACCCGATTTTCCTGGCAAAAAAAAAAAAACGAAAAAACTTCCACCTCCGATTGTAACGCGCACGGGACTTTGTGACCCAGAGAAATGAATGCGAGAGAAACGGGCGATTTATTTCCCGAAGTAATCTCACTCGTCTCACTCCTCCTCGCTCTCCGCTGGCCACAACATCTCAGCCTCGGTGCCTTCAAGCGCGTTTGCGATGCCACACTTCTGAACTAACGTTCAACCATGGTCTATGGGATCGTGGCCCACGCCTCGCACGCCCATCCCGAGAGCTTCTCGTTTTGAATGCATGGGAGCCGCTGCTGCCATTGCTGTTATCAAGCGCGCAAGTGAAACGATTTGAAGATTTGTGTGAACGCCGATAGAAAGGCCTAGGCGCCTAGGCTTGCTGCGTCCGAAAAATCGTTGCTAAAAGCTTTGGCGCCATCTTCAGATGGCGATGGCGATGGGTCGGACGAAATTTCCGCTGTTTCGGCAGTTTCGGTTTTGTATCCGATTCTAACGCGCATGCGATTTTTCGACCTATTTTTTCGAAAAAAAAGTGCGCGTTAGAATCGGGTAAATACGGTATGCACTTTGTATAACCAGAACTCCCATTCTGCATTTGCTATTATTTTACTGCAGGTTTGAGCAGTTGTGTGACGATTAGCCTGCAGATCCTCTCGTTTTGATTGAAAGGTCAATCATCAGAACTGGAGAAAAAATATTTAAAATTTAAGAGGCATTTTTCGCATTCACTCCCCTTGCTGCTGAACGAAAATCTGCTACGATTTTGTGAAGGTCACGGCACAAGGCAAGCACATTTTTATCTGGGCGCTATCGGCATAGCGTTGATAATTCACCTTCTCATCGGAACCGCCAAAAGCGCCAGAAACTTACGAGCTGTATGAGAGTGAGGTGCTTCTTCCACCAGAGGTACTTCTGCACAGCGGGTCCCAAGGCAGTCAGGCCGTAGTACGAGTACATCAGCACGTGCACTAGGCAGTTTATGCTGGGACCAGGGGCAGCTGCGAGGAAAAGCAGGACATGTGCATCCACCCTTCCTGGACTGCCCTTTCTTCTTTTCCCTTTTTTTACCAAGCAAACTAATGCTTGTGCCAAAGACAGAAAAACAATGTAGAACAGACATATATATACGTCTTGCATGCGTACCACTACAATATTCATAAGCTGTACAACTAAGGTAACGTCCCATAAACACCATATAAAAGTACCATGACAGGTCTATTGTATACGTTATCCTTCGTGTAATTTGGATGGGTTTTTTTGTAGTTGTAGCAACGTTGAATATATGTAATTTCGACCCCAACGGTACGTCTCCTGAACATCTGCAATGTCGATTGCTGATGTCTCCAGGACATCTGCGCCACGTAACATGGTTTGCTGGGGGGGGGGGGGGGGGGGGTAGAATTCATGGGGCCCCAAAAACACCCTAGCTGCAGTTGTGATCCTTTTTGCGCACGTTTTGCATGACCAATACCATTGCCAGCAGAAGGGTTACTCAATCTATACATTTACACTGCATCATTTTGCACTAGATATCGTATCCAATGGATGCTTTACAAAACTGGTCCTTGGGGCAGCAGCATTTTGTATTGGGAAATGCATGGAAAAACCTTTTGCAATGTTTTGCACACCTCTTACTCCCTCTGGGCAGGACCAATTTTACTGAATTTTTTTAGTAGCCTCCTAATCGTATTATTAAGGTGCACAGCATGCCAAACTGAACTGAACGTGAAATGTAACGATTTAAAGCTGTAGCCAGGTTCTGTACCATTGAACACCTAGAATGTTGAATGTGTGGCATTTGAATGCAGAAATATTGAATGGAAACAAGCCTTATTTCTTGAAGTGTTGGTATTTTAGTGTGCCGTTCAGTTGCAGTGAAGGTGCTGCTTGTTGCCGTTCGTGTTTTGCATGCATACCCCATTATTTGTCGCTATGCCAAGCTCTGGATTGACGCAGTGCCATGTTATTTGACTCCTGGACCATCCGTACCTTCATAAGTGAAAGCACACGGTGGCCAGTCTCATGCACATGCGGAATGCAGTGAGGAGGAAGAGCAGGGGTGCGACTGACCAGATCCTCCGGCCACCCATCGTATGCCGATCCACCAGAAGAAGAACATGGTCGAGTGGTGGTAGACGTGCAGATACGTGAGCTGGTTGTCCTTCTTGCGCAGGACGAAGAACACCGTGTCCATCAGCTCGATCAGCTTGCTCATGTAGTACCACCAGAGAGCGCGAGCGATCTGTCCTCCCCGCCGGAGATGCAAGAGGACGAAAGAAACGTTCAGAGCGATTGCAAAAAAGGGGAACGAAAACAAACGGTCAAGACAGTGTGCACTAATCAGGATGGTTACACTGCCTTCCCTAAGGTCCTTAACTACAAAATTTGGCCGTGTTTTAGGTGACACAATGACATTTTCAGTCACCTGCCACGGTGGCTCAGCGGCTAAGGCGTTGCGCTGCTGAGCACGAGGACGCGGGTTCGATTACCAGCCGCAGTGGCAGCTTTTCCGATCGAGGCGAAAAGCAAAAATGCCCGTGTGTTCGAGATTTTGGCACACGTTATAAAGATCCCCAGGAGGTCAAAATTAATCCGGAGCCCTCCACTACGGCGCGCCTTATCGCCTGTGTAGCGTCGGCGCGTTAAACCACGCAATCAATTAGGCATTTCTGGTCATCTTTCAAGCTATGCGAAACGAAACACAATGCACCAATTGCTCGGCTTCACTGCACAAATAGTGTTTGTGTGGTGGAGCCATTAAGTAGCTGGAGGGTAGTTAGGACAACTCTGCTGAGCCAGTTAGTTTGGAGTGAAAGGAAGATTAAAGAACAATGAGCCTGAGTTTAAGCCGGTGCTGAAACAAAGAAAACACGTGCAGAACATAACTAGAAAAGTAAGAGATAGAAGTATAAGGTTGCCAGACAATTAAGATAGCTAGGAGGAAGGCAAGGGCCCACATCTGCCGAAGTCACCAGAGCCGAAGCCACCAGAGAAGTGTTAGCATCGAAACCTGGGCTGCTTCGGGCTCGAAATAACTGACGTGGTTTCTAAAGCGACGAAATGCGATGGACGAAAGAGAACATCCATGGTGCGTCACGTTTGCTCTTTCAGCGACCCTTTTTTTTATCATGCCAGTAATCATGAACTCATTTCAGAGCCCTAGCAAAGAAAACCTTTCATTAGTTAGTACTGCCATCTTCTGGCTTTCTGGTAGCACTTGAAACCAATGGGTGGTGACCAATTGCTTTTTTTTGTTTTTGTTACACCAAAGGATCAACGTCACAACAACAAAGCTGTTTCACAAAAGGTTAAAGACTCTCACTGGCATCTGTTAGCGCATAACCCGTAACTCCATCAGTGCAATGGTAGACGAACTACACACCTGCACCAGTATAGGGTAGCATGCATTGTCCAAAAGTACTCACGGCTGTTTTGCTTGCTACTTAAGGATTGTAAATCATTCGTTGGTGCAGCACGGAAATAGTCGTTCGGTTAACCCAGACAAGAAGCGTTTCCTTTTTACGAGATGGTTCCACTTGCAGAAGCACACACAATGCAAGATCCTTGCTATACATGTACCAAAGGAAGGCAAGTTTGATGCGTCCGTACTTACCCTAATTTCATAGGGATTGTCGCTGTAGTCGACCAGCTGGCACAGCCAGCTGTATCTCCGTTTGGTTATGCAATACAAGATCTGGGGAATGGACAGCAAAGCATCAGTAACAGGTAAATGTCGCGTGCATGGGAACAAAACATAATTACACTCTTTTCATAATTGCAAAAGGTTATTTCACGTAACTCAGCTCTACATCTTATCTGTCAGTGCTTCATCCCGATGGAAAAAAGCTACGCAAGTTCCGAGAAGTGTTTAATAAAGCTTAATCAATCTTTTGCTACTTCTCTGTTTCCCGCATCCATACGTTCCCTTGGTGACATTCAAGGAACATGTCAACTGACGTCTTTTTCTTTGGTTTTTTTTTAGTTAATCACTTGAGAGTGCTGGATTGAATACATGTCTATGATCTTGTTAGTTATTTTGCAGTTTTTTGCTTTTGATGTTTTTACGTGTTCTTTCTTTTAAATTTAATAGCGGGAGGGTATTGGATTACACGGACCTTTGTGATTTTGTTGCCTGACTTTCGCTTTTCTTTTCTGGCTTTCGGTAGCCAGATGTGGTTGGCATTAAATTGCCAAATTGGCATACTTTTCAATTCGTTTCGTTATACTTTTATTTTTCTTGCTTTTTATACCAATGAACACACTATTACAGTAATATTCACACTATAAATGTCCTAACGTCGTCAATTACGCATTTTTGTGCATATACCACAAGGCATTACTCTGTTCGCAGTGCTTGCATACCGATTACCATCTTTTGAAATGTTAGGAAAGAAAGCGGAGAAGGGCGTACGCGCTTTGGGTGTGGGCCGAACCGCCGACTTTCACATCCCGCATCCGATGCCTTACCGACTCGGCTCTTATGGCGTCCTAATTCTACGTGACTTTATAGGGTATTTTAACTGTACCCTATGTCGCGCAACTCTAGGGGCGCGCAACTCTAGCTGCCTACTGAGCTAGAGTTGCGCGACTCTTTTTTTACGCGTAAGCGGTGTGACGTCGCCCCGGGAAGCCGTGATGCCGTGCAGGAAAGCCCCGTCTACTACTGTCGCACCATTGTCGCCGCGCATGGCGGCTGTGCTTTTGTCCCTAGGACGCCGTAACCTTCAAGCGCAGTGAAATTCTCAGCCATGAGTGTCCCGCGGACCCCTTTTGGGCTTTTAAAAGTGACCGAGGACCCCCACGAAGAACTATATTGATCCGTGTGATATTATCAAACAATTTGCACATGCGTTTAGTCGCAACCCACACATTCAATGTCCGCTTTTTGAGGCTGAATTTTATGCTGGTGCATGCCATTGTCGAACTATTTACGCTTGCATCTAAAGGTCGCCCCAACACTTGTATCGTGCCTTTTGTGTGTCCGGCTTTGTTGCATAGCTGTCGTGTTGTGCGAAAAGCCCACATTAAAGAATGTGCTATGGAGAGAAAAAATGAACGTTCATGTCATGCAGCGAAGATTTGGCAGCAAGGTTTGGCAAAAGTAGAAACTAACGGGGGAGAGAGATAGTTCAAGAGACGGCATCGCGGACCCCCTGAACTGCCCTCATGGACCCCCTGGGGTGCGCGAACTCCCATTTGAGGACCATTGTCCTGGAGCAGTGTACCACCGCTGGCCGAAGGGGTGCTACTGCACGCCCGACGGATGGCTTTAGGTCAGAAGATGGCGGATGGCCACGCAACTGTATTGCAGTTACAACACCATAGCTACGGTAGCTACAGTGTCTGGTATTTTAGGGGCCTAAAGTAACTATAGCGCAACTTCAGCTCTTTACGGGAGATATAAGCAAAGGAATTCTACTTGGGGATGGTGGGCAGCGCCTTGAATTCCTACAAATCAGGGTGAAGGGGACGTACTTTAACCACGAATCCCTAGGCTACCCCTCCCTTCGAACGAAACAGCCGCCGCTACAGGATTTGAGAGCGCGAGATCGCGTTGGGCGGCAGACCACATAGTCTACGGGAAACCGCGGAGAAGGCGGAGGTTTTGCGAAGGCCAGCGTGCCAAGGTTGACCGGCCGTCGTCCGCAGCGTGCCACGTTCCGGGGTGATGGGTGCGGGTGCTAAGCGCATCGGGGGTACCTCGATGGCGATGTACAGGTTGAGTGCGGCGACCGAGAAGTTGTAGATGACCAGGACGGGCTTCAGCTGGAAGGGCTGCCTGTCGGCCATGATCCGCGGACCGTAGCGAACCACGCACAGGTAGGCCGCGATGACGAGCAGCATCGGCAGCGGCGACTTCACGAACAACCACTCCTCCGTGCGCCGGTCTGCAGCGGCAGGCAATCAGACGGCCACGTGTCTCTCTCGTGCACGCGAAACTTGGCCTCATCGCATGGGGCCAGATTCAGAAAGCAGTGTTAACTCGCGACCTGCTCACAATACTTCGTGTCGCATTGTCGATCGCGCCTTGAAAACGGGATGGGCAGACAGGGTGTCAATCACGAACCGCTCGTACTGCGAACATGTTTCTAAATCCCTTTGGTTGGTCTAAAGAATGAGAATTGGGCGTAACATGCACTCCTGTTTGGCACTGCAAATAAATTGCACAAAAAATTCGAGAATTGCCTGTTAGTGCGTAAGCATCATTTCCAACTGCCCTGCTAACGCAGAGTAGTTTTCAAGTCGGCTTCACTATTACACACAAATGCATTGCTGGGAATACACGCTAGTACGGGCGATGTAATACCAAAGCGTGGAGGCCCTATGTACTATTATAAAACGCTATGCACTGTTTCTTACATTCGGCTCCATTGCTATACAGAAGTGCATTGCTGGTGCATCGTGTCAGGTGTTGTTTTTTGTTTGTCTTTCTTCTAATCTCTATCTATGCCAACTAGGGCATGTGGCTTTCCATTCCTTGTATGCCCTGTGGCAAAATGGCGCAGTAAAGAGAAGTATCAGTTCCTACGATACCTATACCATCTACGTTTGCACTATCATAACGATTGCAATTATGGATTTATTTTGCGAATAAAAGGCGTCATGTTTTTTTTTTTTTTTAAGTGGGGGGGGGGGGGGATGCTGGCTAAAGAATGCTGTCGCGTTAAAAATACGTGCGCCAGGTGACCATGTATTTTAAACGCGCACCTCTTTGCACGATCGTTCGAACTCTCTGTCGAGTAAAACTCTCCACTGGCGCCTTCATCCTTTGCAGTGAGTGACAGCGGTAGGTATCCCCACTCAAGAGCTGTAAATGCTGGCGACGTTTTCGATTACCCAATTTATAGTATGAGTGTTTTTGAAGTCCAAATTGCTGTATTAAGCGTAAGCTACACCGGCGCTACGAAGCGCGTTGTAGTGCACGACTACGAATTAATATAGACCACCTGTGCATCTTTAACGTGCGCCGCGGTCTCATTCACACGGGTACTTCCTGATTCTCCTGGTTTCGAAAAAACTGCCACCACGGCGGGGCTTGTAACCCCGATGGTGAGACTGTGATCCGTTGTGGGGTCATCATCATCGGCCTATCAGTGCCCGTGGAGTAACCTAAACAGCATAAGCGACACGCATACAACACCGAGAAAGCCGATAAGTCTTGAATTCTTGGACCATTCGCCTGCCTAATGTTCCCTTGATCTTTATTATCATAAGCTTTGGTACGTAACTAGATCGCCCTGCTTTTGTCGATGCATTTCGACATTGCGGTATGCGTGCAGGCAACAGTAAAATTAGCAGTGGCAACTGGTTATTCATAGGTTTACTGGTTGTCTAGGATTAGCTGATTATCATGATTACTGGTACTAGAACGATTTCCAATTCAATCCAATTTAATCCAATCCAATCCAATCGTGGTGGCGGCTGCTTCGGCGCGCCAACTGTGCGCCGTGAGACGTCTCTGCTCCTCGCGCATCCGCAGCACGGCTCTCCAGGAGCCACGTGAAACTGCTCAACCTCGGCCAGTGTAGCTCACGCTACAAAAAGATCTGCGCCATTCCACCCTGACCCTGTGAAGGTGGATGACCGGCGCAGTTGTCTGTGGGTTATTGGCTGACCACAAACTCCCGCTCAAACTGCGGCGTCTCCCTGAGGCAACGTTCAGCGGGACTGTAGCCACGCCGACGTCTTGCGTTTCCGCATCGCGCTATTCGGGGTCCCGCGTGGCGTCCGCGGCCTGATCGTCCTCGGTGGTGTGCTTCCGCCGCGTTCGCTACTTTTTCTTTATGAGTAGGCTTCACTGCACAACATATATTGTGGGAAAGACTGCTTACAAAGACCGATCTTACACCGATGCTCTTAAAGTTGGTTTCACTTTTGAGAACACATAAATCTGTGGGGATACATTTCTCTAGGGGCAATATACGTGGCGCTCTTCCCACTGCGCTACAAACCGAGATTATACGCCAACCTATATCAAAATATTAATCATTGGACGCGAACAGGTGGTCGAACGTGCGGTCAGCAACGGCACGTGCAGAACACAGGCCCGGGAGCTGAGTACGAGCGGCTTTTCTCGTCCTACGGACGCAACAAAAACAGACGAAAAAAAAAAAACCCAAAATGGGGAGTTGACCTATAACTGCTCCGCTATAAAAAATACGAGAACAACGCAGCAGGTTTCGTACCGTGTTAGGAGTCCGCAGCATAATTACCCACGTTTTCGGTTAGTTTGTTTCGTGGTACGATCGAACGGCAGTGAGGGCAAGAGAACGCGTGCGCCAATGGCCCGTTGGCCTGCTTGCAACTCACCTGCGAACGACGAGCACCAGATGTACGTCTCGTAGAAGCTGGTGAAAGGCCAGAGGAGCGCGGCCGCTGCGTACCGCGCTGCCACCTCCATGGCTCCTCCCTTCTGGCCTAGGGGCTCCTGCGATGACCGAGATGACGGACAGCTTTTTTTTACTTAATTCGTCCAGCTCGCACCTCGCAGAGGTCATACTCTGGCGCAAAGTGACGTCACTGCGCCCTTTGCGCTGGTTCCCCGTACAATTAACACACTCTACACGACATTTCCCCACACAGCTCTGATAATATTCTATTGCCAGTCACCAACGGGGTTGCGCTGTGGCTGACGCAGCAGCGGTGTTCTTTGCGGCCGGTTGCTGGCGTCAAGCTATACGCCTGTGCCAAGGTGAGCTATAGAAAGAGGAGGAAAGGGCAGCTTGCTTTAAAAGACCAGGATTGTCCACAGGTACCTTGCTACGGACGGCACGTGTGGTGCCGCTGCTAACAAGAAACAACCCTGTTTGAGCCACCCTTTTCCCACTCCTCTTGCTCCTGGTTAGGACTGTAGAAAAAAAAAAAGAATTTGGGTGCTTTTGCCAACGTACAGGAAAAGCTCTGACTTCTGAGCAGTGAGCAATACCGCTGCTCTATGTCCGTACGTTTTACCGCTTCAAGGAAGAGTGGAATGAATACCAGGGAGGGGGTGGGGGGGATAGGCAGGAGCGACAGGTACACTTGCAGATGTCACTGGACATGTACGCGCGCAAGGAAGTCACTAGTGGCCTCGTGACACTTCAAAAAACGGGTGCGCTTTTATAGGCTTGCTCGCTCATCCGAGCTTCGCCGACAAGTTCCGTGCATCACACTCGATGGAGGGCCGACACGCCACTCGGCTTTCCTCCAAGTCAGTGCGGACGGAATGCGGCGGCGAGGAGCACGTCTTCTTCCCGCACGTGCGAGGAAGGAAGTACCGGGAAGTTCCGCCGCAGAGGAAGCGGCCGCGCAGGCGGAATTCCTCCAACAGGCTCGTGTGCTCCGCTTGCGAAGATGCAGTCGGCGCCCTCTTGGCACCGACGAATGGTAAACTACGGTGGAACTTCGTTACCCAGGGCTCGATTGGCAAGGTTTTTCCAATCCCAAGCCGATCTCCTACGGCTTTTCTTTTACCGGTCTGTCTCGAAAAGGTTTTTGGGGCGTACGTCGAATATAATGCAAAAGCTCTCCCCCCAAAATTCTCTGTGGAATATTGGAACTTGGTATCGAACTGAAAGCTTCGTAAGTATAAAACTGCCTTCTCCTTTCTCTGAAGGGTTCATTAACGAAGCAAGTTTGATGTCAGATAGTTCACAAACGAAAAAAGTGTGAACATAACAGCAATAAGCGTATCCAGCAATCGCTCTACTTCTCATTCTGTCTTTTTTTCCCGTTAAGTTCGGTTATTAGACGCACCGAGAACCGGAAAGGTTCTTTACTAAACAAAACTAAATTACCAGGCTCGATATATTTACTTAATCAAGCAAAACAAACCTACCGCGAAAGCATTCTTAGCCCAGTGATACTCGTATATGGGCCTACAATTAAGTGTTTAAATTCGCCTGTGTTTGAAAAAGCAAGAACGTTTGCAGGTGTTTCACAGCCTTCTTTGTAAGCCTTGTGGCAGTGCTCCCGTCAAGTGGGAGCTGCCAAGTGGCACACTTATGTTGGTAATTCTTATAATCAGTGACTTGTGCATTGCAATTTTCGGTATTCCGTTTGCCCCGGAATCCCGCTGAGTTCAATTTATTTTTCCGAATTCACCAGATAATAAAAATGTTAAACAAAGTTGTGCTGTATGCAGTTTAAGTAAAATTTACAAATTCGGCTTTATTGACAACATAAAATAGGACACAGTGGAAAACATAGTTGAAGGAATCAGCACGGCAGCGCAAAACGTACTCTTCACATGAACTTAAACACCGCAGCCTTTGTTGCTGTCATTCAGTTTACAACTCATGCATTTTTTTCTCACTGTTTTCTTGGCATCATGTGCTAATCAACTGGTGAGCACTTATCACTGAATCCTATCCTACCTTTTCATGCACTTTGTTGTTTTGAACCCCCTACGGGATTTGGCTCTTGCGAGCGAAATATATATACGGCTACGGATTTGAAGACGCCAGCGAGCACCTAAACTCATACCCCCCCCCCCCCCTTTCTTAACGTGGCAGAGTCGTCATCCTTTGTCCATCTCATTCATTCATTCATTCATTCATTCATTCATTCATTCATTCATTTTGCCAACACCCGGTGAAAAAAGCTGGGAGCGGGACCAGGCAGAAATTGCCTCCATGCGTGAAGTCACATCCCCCGGTTCTAAGCAGACTGTTTCCTACCTAGAAAAGAACACATCTAAAACAAATTATTATTACAGCGTGGCAGGGTTTCAAATCTAAGCACCCCTCCCACCTTTAACCAGTCTTGGTTAAAGAAAATAATGTGTGTGTGCGGGGATGGGGGAGGGGGGGGGGGGGGGGGGGGGCTTAAAACTGATAACATTCTGTCCTCTTTGTCTCGAAGTACAGGCAGGGCGCTCACTCGCAGCAATGACTCAAGCTGGAAGCGACAGGAGCGGCGGAAATCCTACCGCTTAGAAAGCGGTAGTTGAGAGCTCGCTTGCTGTAAGTCATCTCCTCCGCGCGCATGACATCCGGGCAAGGAAAGACAAAAGTAACGGCCGGTATCCGAGCTTTCTCGGCGGCGGTTCCTGGTCGTCACGGCCCGCGGCGGCGGGTCGACCACCTCCGTCGGCGTGACCTCGATTCCTCCCCGGAGGCCCAAAAATAGGTGGAACGCCTTGCAGCGGAGAAAATGACGACCCACATCGGGGCTCCCCTTTCTCTCCGACGACGGGGCTGCGCTCTTGAAAGGATCCGCCGCATGGTCAAGGGCGCGCTTCCGCACCCAGACGAGCTGTTCCGCAAACCTTTCAGCACGGTACACTTGACACGCCGCCCGCCAGCCGCCGCTCGGCAGCATTGGCTTACTTCCAAACGCCTACTAGGCGACGAGGCCTGAGAAAGGAGAGGCGCGACCGGAAGGTCCTGGTACTGTTCGCAGCTTCAGAAGCGTAAGTTGTTAGTGCTTTCTGTCAGAAAGCCGGAAAAGTGCTTTTCTAGGCGGTGTGTGCCCGGTGCTTCCTGGGCGTTGGGCGTGCGAACATTGGCGGGCACAGCAGAGTTGCGAATTTCTGTCACAACTAATCAGTAGCCTATGATTGGCTGGGCGCCCATAGCCTGACCCCTTTGTACTGCTGAATAAATGTTCCTCTCTCTCTCTTTCCCGCCTCCATTCAAGTCCAAAGCGACTTTCCGGCACGACACTATTTCGCAAAGCAGCCAGCTCAGTGCGGCTATTCTTGATGCCAAAATCATCACTCGGCGAACAATTACCGACGCGGGGCAGTAAGGTATATTTCATGACGGTCGAAGGTGGCTGCAGTGAATATTTCAAGACGGTTGGACTGGCAGGATGCATTCGGATGGACGCTAATCTCGTACCCCCTTCAAAAACACAAAAACAAATTACTGGGTCACCTGAGCTTTGTCTTGTGAAAGCACAAGTGTGAGTGGGTACGATGACGTCACGGGTGTCGGCAGGGGGATGTAAAAGGAGCACTTGTCTCTCCCCCCCTAAAGCCAACCCAGCACAATTGCCTTGCATCCTCACCCTTTCCCCCTTTTCCTCAATGCAGTGGATTTGCCGCCCTCAAAACAAAATCCTGCTGACGGCAATGTATGACGTAGCTGCCAATGGGAATCGGCGCTTTGGCCACGAGCCTCTCGCGGCTGCTGTTATCGTCGCTGACCAATGAACATGTGTGGATCGCGCAGTGGCGGATCCAGAGGGGGGGCGGTAGGGGCGATCGCCCCCCCCCCCCCCCCCCCAAAGCCTGTGTCAACATCCCCCCCTCTCCCCCCTCCCTTCAGTGCCCGTGGCCACCTCCTTGGTGAGGTTGCCCCGACACGACTTCCCTAACCGCAGAGGAAGCCGAATGGCTAGAACGGCTGTTATGATCGGCCTTCACTGCTTCAGAGGTAGCTACACGGCAGGCGTAACCGAAGTTAGTCTCCTAAGCGTGGTTATCGCAAACCGAGCTAGGCAAGCACGGTTTACCCTTACAAGCCGAGGAGCTGCAGGTGCACCAGCCGTGAACCGGCCCAAGTTAATCGACAGCTTCGCGGAGCGGCGGGGGGAGCAGCCGTGCTTGGGCTTCCTCTGTGCTCCCGCTTTCTTCGCGCATGCTGTCGTTCAGGAGATTTCAACAAAAAGAGCAGTGACCTGGCACATTTTTGTGTGTTTTTGTATTTATTCAGACGGTGCAATAAGCTGCGGCCGCCGCTGCGTAGCCGGGATTGCTACAGCCGCTCTGACCGCTCTGTTTTTTTTTTTTTTTCAATCAAAATAAACAATTGTAGTGGACGCGCACATCACGGCTCACTGAAGGTGCCTTTCTCACGCTTGCTCGGGCGGTTCGCGTTACCTGACTCGCCGGATGTATGACACGTGGGATATCGTGTTTCAGGCCTGCGCTGCCGCGCCATCGGGGACCGGGAAAGTGGAGGGGTCACCATTTTTCTTCGCTTAATAAAGACACTTGAGTTCCAGCAACCGATCGGTGTGTACGCTTTTATCGTCATTCGTCAGCCGAAGAGGCAAGAAGGTTCGGTAATTCAGTTGGTTCAGTACTGCGGCACAAGTTGAAGGAGATCTGACATGTAGTCGAAGGTGACGAAACACTCACGTGCTCACTACATGACCAGCACGTGATTTTGTCGGCCGAGTCGCATGAATCTGACGACTGGTACTGTAGTAGCCACTTGATCCATCCTGACGACTCGAGGTAAGCGTTGGCCACGCGCAAATATGTAGCTTGCATTTAGAACTTTAGGTTTGATACCCGCACCTCTTAATTGTTTTGTTTTTGAGTACAAGAAGACTTGAAACGCGCCTATCATTGCTAGCTGCAGTATTCGAGATGCCAGTCACGCCAGTATTCAGTCAAGCATACCCTGGATGTTGTAGTTACTATACTGACCCTTCTAACGCATTTACGAGGAATGTACCAAAATCCTATAGAACCCGCTACGACGATATGCATCAGTGATTGAATTAAGTACTTTTTGCAGCAGTATAGGTTATTCATATAAAACTTCAAGGTACGTTTTTCTAAACATGCGTTTACAAAGAATACGAGCATGTGTTGTTTCGTATTGATGAAATGAACACTGCCCACGATTTTATGCTGGAAAGTTTCAAAGGTAGTGAAGCAATGTCACATAGACTGAAATAATTTTGCTAAAGTACAAGCGATTTGATTATCACAAGCCGATACAGCATCTCTTGCTCAAGCTTAGCACGGCATCATGTCGCTACGCGCTTTGTGATTCATTCTTTCGATTACACGATGAACAGTTCTTTTTAAAGTATTACGCTGAAAGTCCCCTGTAAGGCTTATGTAAATATGCCTAAGCACTTGCGCCATTTGCTAATTTCGTCGTCTGTGATGCTTCTGCACGTTGAAGTTGCCCTCGCTCTGTTTTACTCGTTAAAACGATGCAAACGCACGATTGAAGATGAGCAAGCAAGTAGAACCACTGTGAGCAAAAATTAACAGTATTTATTCTCTGGCGGGGTTCCTTTGGTAATAGTAACTACTAAAAACAAAAGCCACCCTCCCCCTCTTCATTTGTACTTCAAGTGACCGCCCCCCCTAAAATGAGTCGCTGGATCCGCCCCTGGATCGCGTGAGTGAACATGTGTGGATTGTGGGTGCGCACGATGGCGTCGCCGCCATGGGCGCTCTCATCGTCACTGATCGTTGTTAATCGACCAGATGTAGGGTAAATCCCCAAGGTGGAGTAAGTTTCTGTGAAGGAAAGTTTGACATCCACCTTAATGCAGACATACGGCTACAAAGGAAAGCTGTACAGCTTTCTCAGAAACATCTCAGTTGAAGAAAAAAATTTCCTGGTCCACGATTTGAACCCGGGACCACCGCTTAACCGGAGCAGTCGCTGTGCAATAATTTTCAGTGACTCGCAAACGGCGTGTCACCAGCTCATTCACAACCAGCTGAACATAACTACGGAACAGATAATAGAAAAAGCGATATAGAGTAGCTCAACTCGACTCATGCTGCTCTGGGTCCCTGGCATGAATGCATCCCTGGAAATGAGCGCGCTAATGCTCTCGTTCGCGAACTCAACAGCGGGCACCAGCGGATGGTCATCCGAGGGAAATGCCCTTCTCAGGCAGCCGCTACATTGACGCAAGAAAGCTCTTCGGGAGGCACGCCTTTCCAGACGGCTGTTTCCGGCACCTCACAGCACACTAACACGACGGCACTCAGCTATACTTCGACAAATACAGACACGGACGCTTCCCACTGCTTACATGATACACAAATTACAAAAAATGGAGGGTACCCCACAATGTCCACACTGCGGGGAATACCCGGACATGTATCACACACTTTGCACATGCACCCAGAATCCCGCTCTTCCGCCCATACCACGTCACCTTCGCCAAGTGGGAGGAGTGGCTGGCCGACTCAACCGCTCAAGGCCAGCGACAGCTGACGGAACGGGCAGAGCTGGCCCTCAGCTCCATACCCGGAGCCCCGAATTAGGGGCCCCTTCTTTTAAAAAGCTCTCTCTCTCTCTCTCTCTCTCTCTCTCTCTCTCATCTCTCTCTCTCTCTCTCTCTCTCTCTCTCTCTCTCTCTCTCTCTCTCTCTCTCTCTCTCTCTCTCTCTCTCTCTCTCTCTCTCTCTCTCTCTCTCTCTCTCTCTCTCTCTCTCTCTCTCTCTCTCTCTCTCTCTCTCTCTCTCTCTCTCTCTCTCTCTCTCTCTCTCTCTCTCTCCAAACCGATACTTTCATACTCTCCATACTATATGGAATAAAAACCAGCGGAAAACTCAGGACACAGAAGAAAACGACGGGACAAGCTGCACTAGCAACTGAGCGAACAAGGCACTTGAACGCCTAGAAATACCTTCCGGCAACATCATGCGCATGTGTGAATTGGCATGGGTCGCATGAACGAAATGTTAACAATCAACCACCGCGTTTAGAAAGTTCATCTCTTTTATAGACAGGAGCAATGACGTGTCACTGACGCAGTTGTTTCGCCCTTTCATTATGTAGAAAGCTTGCAAAATTTCCCTTTGGGTTTTTGTACTTCCCCGGCCTAATATGGTAGCGTTGCTAAAGACAGGAGTGCACCCGCATCGTCTACAGTGCCTCGGCAGATGAGCACCGTCACTCGTGGAAAGGGAAGCCTTCTGCTCTCTGAGGCGATCATTAATACAGCGACCTGTTTGACCGATGTAAGGTTTGCCACACGGGGATAAGGGGATGTAATAAATCACGCCTGTAGCGCAAGGCACAAATTTCGACACATGGTTAGTGCCACACGTAGCTCAGTTGCTAATGCCAGCTTATCCCATCGTTTTCTTCTGTGTCCTGTGTTTTCCGCTGGTTTTTATTCTTTTCATACACCTGTCCTTACTGCGACCTCGTCAACGCTACCCCTGGCCTTGTGTGGACCTGCACCCCGATCCCCCTCCTTCCAGTGGGAATGCGCGCTGACGACCTGAGTGTCCTGGACTATGTTCGCTGCACCACTGAAAGTCAAACTTCAAGCCATACCATTCATCATCACCATCATCAACAGCAGCAACATCAGCAATACATTTTGTGTCCACTGCAGGAATGAAGGAATCTCCCCTGTCCGAATTCATTCTTTGCTACCAAATTTCCTTCTTTCGATAACCCTCAAGCTGCCCTGGTGATCCACTGGTTGCCAGTTCCCCACATTACAGGTCCGGTTCAATTCGACGTCTGTATCTTGATTTGAGCTAGGATATCGTCCACCCGAGTTCGCTCCCTAATTCCAGACGGTCGCTTTAACGTTACTCTTATCATTCTTCTTCGTATGGCTCGTCGGGCCGCCTAAGTTTTTTTTCAACGTACTTACTGAGTCCCCAAGTTTTTTCGCCAAAAGTCATCACCGAAGATGCGCAATGGTAGTAAGCTTTTCTTTCAATGAGTAGAATTTTCAAAACTCAGCCTGCCCCGTAGATTATTCGAACTATAAGATTGTCGCTAAGCGGATGCATAATATGTTAGTACACATGCATGAGAGATGAGATAATATATAACAGAGAGGAGATTGATAGGTCGGTAATTCTTAAGTTCTTTGCAACCACCTTTCTTGTGGGTTAGAATTATGTTGGCAATTTTACAGACCAACGGTACCTTCAGTGTCTAAAGGCATTCTGATAATAACGTTGCTAGCTCTCCTAGTACAACGCCACCACCATAGTTTAACACATCCGCTCTCATTCCGTCGTCATCTATATAGGTTTGCCTCTGTCCATTCCCTTGAGTGTTTTTAGTGGAGGGGCCCCTTAGGGGATGGTGCTGTTGGCGTCTCCTGCCGTCTCCGTCGAATTCGTCGTCGTAATCGTCGTTTCGTGTAGTCACGGTACTAAAACACCGGGAAGCTCGTTTACGCCTCGCGCTAGGACGTAACGCGTACTAGAAAAACACCGGGACGCTCGTTTACGCCTCGCGCTAGAGAGCTTCGTGCTTCCAAGACAAGAGACTTACAGCAAAGCTGTATACCTCTACCTCCCAATGGTTTCATCTCCATCGGCAAAAACGCCAGGGCGCCAAAGATATACTTATACACTGCATTCTTCGCCGCTCCCTAGGTTTCACGTTCGTGGAGATGGCCCGGGATTTTTTTTCCACGTCTTCCTTTGTTACCGCCGTTACCTCGTTGGTTGGTTGGTTGGTAGTGTTCTTGGGTCAGGCGCTGCTAGTTTGGCAAGATATGCCGACAATTGCTCCGACCAAGCGGTACATAATGCGTGAATAATTAAGGTTGGGCGTCGGTTAAAAATGTTAATTCGATTAATCTGCAGGGTTTAATCAGTTAATTGATCGATTAATCGGTTGCTTTGGTTCGAGAAGGAAAGATGAAAAGAATATTTTAATGATATTCATAGCAATATGATATTAAAAAAAGTATTATCAATATGCCCCTCGGCTTGGTCTTAGGCATTCCATATCAGGTAAGCAGGTCATCATTATGGCGCTGGTGATGGTTATTTGAACATGAATATAATCCTCGACACGCCTGTGCACAATTTCAACATGAAACTCCTGTTTCATATTTCTCACATGACGGCAACCGATTACCGGTTAAAAATTAATCATGATTAAACCACTAATGAATGACTCGGAATGTTAATCGATCAATCCTCCACCCCACCCCTATTGATAATATATGGCCACATCACCTAGATTCTACGAGTCCCGTCTTCTGAAAGAAGATAACAAGAAGGCGTCACACCTTCCTTCGCGATATCGAATGTTCCCTTCGGAAAACGATGTGGTCCAGTGCGGTGAGTGGGGATTCGAGCTTTCGCATCGTTGAGAACGCGCTTGCCCGTTCTGCAGCGTGGTCTGTGCAGCACAATAAAGGGACCCTGCAACACTTTTTTCAACTTTTTTTTGAAATCTTAAATGCCTGCAGAACGTAGTCAACCGACACACCCAGTACTAAAATTAAGGGGTCGATAGGTGCCTCAGCCAAAAATGCCGCTTTATGCCCATCAGCTAACTCTTGCGCAAAAGGTTTGCTGCCCAGCTCGGCTGGACCTGGACGGCTCTGTCACTCGGCCAAGACACCACTCGTCTCCCTTGGAAACAGAACTTCAAAGCATTTTCTGTGCAGTGGATCACCCGAGCTACAGTATTGCAACGCCGCCCCCTCCCCGTTTTCGGATCCTGACGGACTCCCATCAGGCACTTAAGAAATCCGCAAGCCCTTCAGTGATCACCCAACTGTACATCAAATACAACACATGACCGTCAATCTGGCTCGCAATGGGACCACTTCCCGTTTGGCATGGGTGCCGGGTCACACAGACTCGGGATGGGGGCAACCAGGTTGCACACTATGCAGCGAAGGAGTGTCAGCGGGTAACTGGCGGGAAACCCTCCTATGCTACCTTGGCATCAAGGCTGCCAGAACCGAGGCCAGAACCAAACTGAGTATATATATATATATATATATATATATATATATATATATATATATATATATATATATATATATATATATATATATATATATATATATATATATATATATATATATATATAGCGAATCAGAAAATGGGAAATGAGGGGCTCCGTGAAATAAGACAGAAATAAGGGTTGGCAGCCAAGAAAACCTCGGAAAGCAAAGGGGAGGTTGTGGTGGGTCATAGAAAGAGATGAAGAATTTTTTGAGTCGAAAAGAAAAGAAAGTGGTGAAAAAAATGCCCGCCGGGTGGGATCCGAACCCACGACCTCCAGAATACCGGTCTGGTGCGATATATATATATATATATATATATATATATATATATATAGAGAGAGAGAGAGAGAGAGAGAGAGAGAGAGAGAGAGAGAGAGAGAGAGAGAGAGAGAGCGAGAGAGAGATCTTTAATGGAGTCAGGGGCGATATTTGCCGGGATAAAATGCTTAGCTTGCTTCGCCAGATGACTATGGTGACATTGAAGGATGACGGTGATGTTGACGAAGGTGAGCACGAATGCAGTCACTTATTTACAGGGACTGATCTAGGCCTGTGAGTTTCGGGGACGCCATGAGAGCTTTTGTGGCCCGAAAACATGTTTCTGACATGCCCACTGATCTGAAACGTCCTTCAGTTGAATACCCACGGAGAGCGACAGCCCCAAAGACACTGCGAGGGACACCCTTTGTGCACTAAACAGAGCATATTTACAGAGCAGGTGCTAGAGGTTTTCTTACACATCGCAGTGGGGGCAGAGTGGCGACGTAGCCCGTTTCAACTAAAATAGAAGGCTGCGTGTGTAGGCGACATTCAGCCGTGTAGAATTGCTGTTTCCCGCTTGGAAAGTCCAGGTGACATCTTTATTTTGCAGTGTGGATCAATGGTATATAGCGGCGCGTAATGATGCGACACGTTAGTCTAGGCTGAACGCTGTATGTTCCATGCCACGCTAGAGGCATGGGCAGGTGCATCTTTCCTGAAGAATGGTATGGATATCTCTGGTGCTCGATGGTCAAGCGCGATAGATGCAGCAACGTACGCCTTCCCATTGCCAGTTATCCCACAATGGGCAGGAATCAACCGAACTGTTATGTGATGGCGCGCTTGTAGAGCTTGGCGATGTAGCGCATGTATGTTTAACACAAGCTGGTCTTTTGGGCATGAAGCTAGACATTAAAATGCAGCCCTGGAGTCTGCGAAGATAGCCCACTCTTGGGCGGGATGCTTGATGACGTGAGCGAAAGCGACCCGCAGAGCTGCAAGTTCTGCAGCCGTATCGTTGACATTCTGTGGCTGAGCATGGCATGCTGATGGTGGTGCGTGATGACGGTATGCACACCCCAATGGTGGATGATGTGGATGACGCGGACCAATCTGTGCACAGATGAGTGTGGTGTTTGTATTTTCGTGATATACTGTCCAGAGCGAAGAACTTCGGCGCGGGAGCCGGAACATGCTACTTCCTCGTGACTCCGGGCACAGTAGTCGTGGCTGGTATACGAGCGGGAACATCCAGAGTGGGTGCTCAGGAAGAGCAGGCTATTGATAGAACTGCGGTAGCAAGTCGCGCACTTCTTTGGCCGAGCTTGTCGCTAACGAATGGCCCCGCTGTCTTGCCACAATCCGCAGACGCGCACGAAGCAATTCCTGCGTGCTTATAGCGAGTGGTGAGAGCTGCCTGTATTCTGTCAGCGTTCCGATGGCAGAGGTTGTCTTTGGAACACCAATTCAGACCCGCAGTATTTGTGCTTGCATGATCTCTAGCGCTTTAACAGCTCCTTTTGATAGAGGTACCAAAGCAGGGATGCTGTAGCGCATCAGGCCAACGCAAAGCGCTTCGTATAGCCGGATAAGAGAATTGGTTGAATAACTGCCGGTATTGGTAGAAAGCATGCGGATTACGCGGGAGAATGATATAATCTTGTCCTTGCACTGCTTTATAGTTCTGAATAAGCTATTTGGATTTTGTGAATATAAACACCCGTATAAAAACTAGAAACTATCAGAGGATAAAGTGTTATGTAAACGTCTTTATTTTTGGAGCAAGAATGTACGAGCGTAGAAATCCGCTTTACATAATGGTTCTTCACCAAGGATCTTGGAAAAAAGATCATTTCACGAAAACTACGCGAAACTATATATTGGCACGTATTTTTATACATGGCGCTACAAGAAGTTGCGTCGGAATTATCGATTTCGAACAAGCCATTTTAGGCGCGTCAATGCCGTTTTTGACGTTCTTTTATACAATCAGGCAGATTTTAAAATAGGAATTCTGTTACTGCCCAACAACTAATTAGCAAAAACTGACGATGCAGTTTTAAGTGTGTTTCTGTGGCTTAATTGTATTGCGAAATAGGAGCAGGCTACAGCTGGTTCATTTACACAAATCCCTAATCTGGCCTGGGGTTTGAGATTAGCGCTTCAAAAGCTCGCTGTAAATTACACTGGAGTTACACGTTATATTCTGAAACTAATAAGAGAAGGCGCTCGTGACTAAAACCCAGCGTTTTAAAAGCCCCTTATTGTAATTTATCACAGAATGTGATGAGGGTTTGTCTGTACGTACGTCCGTCCGTCACGAAGTACCCCCCCCCTCCCCGCCAACATTTATCCCGCTCATACATCCTTCTGTTAAGGCGCATAGCGGCTCATGCTAACACAGAGAAACAGGAGACTGCTAGGTTGCTGGGTAAGTTTCTTATGAACCTCCCTCCATACCTCCCACCAAATTTCTCTTTCCCTCATAATCAACATCCGGTATGTTTTTTTTTAATAAGAGAATTTACGGCAATCACCCCCCGAACCGAGCTTTCGTTTTTGTGGTGCATACGTCCACGAGAGTGAGGATTTCATCTCCGGATGCGGTGTTCGCGTGGCGCCAAGAAAACATTTCTCTATACGAATATGCGTCCCTACGCGTCGCCGTAGTTATCCTGATGACGTCCTGCCCACTAACGGGGGAACCTCTCCGACCTGTAGGATGGCGGGTCAAAGGTCACGCTGGCGGTAGTTTTTGCTCGTCATTAACGAAAAGAAGGAATGCCGTGAGCAGCGGGACGGATGGGCCTGCAGCGGAGTGTAATGGCGCGTCCTTGCCCCCTGCTCTTCAGCAAGAACACGGACGGTGGGATATTCAGCAGGAGGACTGTTGGCAGCATGAAACTGTCGGGCTGGTTACAGAAGGCGATGAATCACGTGCGAAAGCTTGGGGCAGCAGCGCACATGCGCCGTTCGCGTAATGTCCCAGCGCAGATATATGTTTTGCTCTAATAGCATTCTGGGGGTCGCTATTCGCCAAATTACTCATGTTGCTGAAGTTGCTCAAACCAAGGCAACCACGGTCACCTCCGACTCATAGCAGGCCTGCAGAAGATTCATTGAGGGAATGGTGACTCCAACAGCACACCGCGTCTTGAGCGCGAACACCCCGAACCGAAAGGCCATGATAATTTGGGCACCTGCACACTCCTCCCTCGCGGGCAACAATTTCGCCAGTGCGACGGCCTGCGCACTCACCAACCAGGCCATGGGAGGAGAGCCTGACCCCACCCCCGTTTTTTCCTACTGATACATTACTCAGAATTACAGGCTAGAGCGAAATATCTATTCGCCACCACACCCGCAATTAAGTAAACACCAAGGATCTACGCTTCGACTACTAAAAACCAACACGTTCCCTCATCCGGTTCGACTTCATAAGCAGTACCCGGCCTAACCAGCATTCACCGCAACGCAAGTTCTGCGGACAAACGGGCTTTCTGTATCCCGTAACCTGGGAATGCAGTCGAAACCCAGAATTGGCAACCCCGTTTCCCTAGCCCGAACCTCGAGCAGCGCACACCTCGCCGACCAGGTCATGCTGATGGGGAGGGCGGAACACGCGAGGACAGCGTTCGGACTTCTGGACTGAGAAGCCGCTCCTACGCATAAATAAGCCAAATAGATGTTCTGCTCTCTCTCTCTCTCTCTCTCTCTCTCTCTCTCTCTCTCTCTCTCTCTCTCTCTCTCTCTCTCTCTCTCTCTCTCTCTCTCTCTCTCTCTCTCTCTCTCTCTCTCCTAATTCTCACATTTGGTCACACTGATTGGTCGTTCAGGAGTGTTGTGGTGAAGCTCACCTGCGGTCATTTTTTAAGTGGAGCGGGTATAGCGCCTCAATTATTGGTCACTCGAGCGAGAGCACGGTAACATTTTGAAGTGGGGACTAAAAGTGCACTCGGCTTTTTTTATTAGTGCGGATGACTGCCGATTTTCGCGATAGCAGGTATTTTAGCCAGAGGTGTCATCTGGCTAAAAGGTTCTGCCGACAATAAAAGCGTTCGTGCACATGTGGCGTCTGCTTCACTTTACGGCGAATGTTCATCCTCCTCAAATAAAGCACGTGTTGGCGCTGTCAGACAACTATAGTCGCCATGAGGCAGAATTTTTGTTTTTTTTGCGGTTACTTGCTGTTACACGTGTATCTATTTTCCTGGGAAATGGCCTTCAGTTTAAGGACCGACTGCTATCTTCTATCTCACTCCTAGTCTCGTTTCTATCCCAAGCCATAATCTTACTACGATCAGCCGTGTTTTGGTTGCACTGGTAACTACACAGAGGCCATCTCCTCCGTTTGCGACGGTAAATAATGGGGTGGGAGATATAATAAACCTATTTAATTGCGAGCTGATCGATGCATGATCATAAGTGCACCGGCCCTGTTGGGGTCATCCTCTAGTCCTGGATGCCCTGGTCCTTGGTGCCTGCTCGTGCTTTCTCCATCAGCATGCGCCTGGTTGAGAAGTCCGAGGCGTTATTTTTACGTTATTGGGAGGGATGTGGCTGAGAAATGGCGGCAGCGTTTCGCATATTTCGCTAAGCCACGCCGCCACTCCCCAGATAATATTTTGCTATCTACCACTTCTTCCCAGTGTTTCTTCTTTCTCTCTAAAGCGTGGTGCTGTATCCCGTCGCTACATATAGCGCCACTGCGCTAATGTTGTTTCAACGCCGGATAAACGTGACAATTTTCAATTTGAAAGCCACCGCTTGGTTCTCACATACAGAACGTTTCGCAAAAGCATGCCTGGTCCCACGTTTGAGCAAACTTGACATCTTCTTGCTCATGTTAAAACTCATCTACTCGCGGGCATCAACTCCCGAACTGCCGCTGGTATTTTATCGGCTTTTCATAGTTCGTAAAATAGCGCATAAATCAACGGAAACTAACTTTGCTGTCGCAACGCCATGCCTCCCTGCATTGACAATCTGTACGTACAAATGCTTGGGCGACAGAGGCAGACGAAAGCGAACGTACGGAAGTAAAAACTCGTATTACCCTGCGCTATGAACGGCCCCGTAGTAGGCGTAAAGTTCCGAGCGCTCTCACCTGTTCTCCAGCGGCTTCTCCGTCGGAGGATGATGCGATGGCCCGCGGAGGCCGCCGTGTCGGCCGTAGCAGCAGTCGGGAGGAAGGCTCACCGCCGTCCGACGACGTCTAGCAGGTATCGCGGTGGCCGAGACTTTCACTCTTTGCGCGGGGCAAGGAGGGGGAGGCGGATGGCGGAACAACCTCCGGCCGCCGTCCTCTCCCGGCACCTCCGCATCCTCTCCACGCCGGGCGGCGGCGTCTTCCTGGTGACCCAGATGGTCCCGCGGCGGCCACCGAGGCTCAGCAGCGCAGCACGCCTCCGACGGCATGGAGGGCGCCGAGAGGCCCGTTCCCTGCCGAAAACGGCGCTGCTTGTACCGCGCACGCTCCTTCCCAGAGTTTCGTGCAGCACCGCCGAAAGTTACCTCATATAGGCAGCGACGCGGCCGCGCCTGCGGGGAAGGATGCGGCCGCCCCGTCCAGCCGAGTGTTACGCTTTCTCCGTCGGTAGGAGTACACTGGGCACTTGACCTTTGAAGGACACTAGGCCGGCCACGCCTGCCTTATCAACGCCTGTCCGTGGGATTATCCACAATTTCGATTTTGGGGGGTGTCGAAGTCCTCCTAGGGGGGTGGTAGGGGGGTGCTGGGGTGTGTGTAGAAATCCCTGGGCAGGGTGCAGGTGGTTGTGGTATCTTTTTTTTTTTTTTTTGGGGGGGGGGGGGGGGGGGTTGGAGTCCTTCTGGGGGGGGGGGGGGTGTATAAATACGTGTGTCGTATCAAAGTGGCGCGGTAAAATTGATTCCGATAATTGGCTCCACCCTCCGCGTTGCGCTAGTAATAGTTGCTGAACTATTGCTCGAGAATTTTATTTTGCCGAGTACACCCAAACCGTGTGGGTACCTCAGCGGAAGCAATACCCCTACTCTGCATCGCGAAGTTCACGCGTCGGGGCTATTCCCTCGTCACCCTTTCCGTGTCGTCTGCAGAGCGCGACTTCCGCGCTGAATGGAACTAGCGGGGCGGCATCCCACTCCCGTCCTCTTCATTCTCCCAGGAGCCGCGGCTGCTGCTGCGCGTGCCCACAGCTGTCAGGAATCCCGCGCCTGGCCCGTGGGACAACTCGGCCGTGACGACGCGCTGTCTCCGCGTGCGCCGCACACGTGTGTTTGCGTACTCGATCTTGAGGGACCGCGCACCAGATCCTCGGTGGGAACACGCTTGTCTAACGCCGAAGCACGCGCTCCCGTCTCCGCGTGGCCTGCGCTGACACCGCTTCCCTTGCGCTCCGCGCGCGGACGTAGCGGTTTGCAAAGCATGCACTGAGCAGGTTGCGGGAAGAAATGGAGGAAAAAGAAGTACTGCTCGTGCATATCTTCTGCATATCGAAGTGCTTTGCAGTGCCATTCGACATTGACGTGGGAGATCGCGCTGTCATAGCGTTTTATAGGATGTCTCGTTAAGGATCCAGTTAATATTGATTGGTTATGAGGTTTAACGCGCCGACGCTACTTTTTTTTTTTTTTTTTTATTTGCGACAGTATGCCCGTTGGCATAAATACTATGCTACAAGTATAGGTTAACTCCCGTTTCGCGAACAAACGCAAGAAGGGAGCGGTGGTGGGGTCCCCATATCCACCGATGGAGGTCAGGTGGTCTGCCAGGGTGGAGGCCTGTGCCTCGAAGGTGTCGTGTTCTGGCCGCTTGCAATGAAGGGCACGTCCACAGCAAATGTTCTGTGTCGGCATCTTGGGCAGGAGCCGTGCAAAAGGGGCAGCTCTGGTCGAACGGGGCATGGTAGCGTGGTGGCCACTCCCGGGTAACAGCGGGAGAGAGGGCTACACCAACACGAAGTCTTCGCAGCAAGACCTCCTCCCAGCGAGCGAGTCGGCTAGGGAGGTCCGTTCCACACGGTGGAATTAGAGCTCGTGTGGCGCGACGAAGATCTTTCTTTTGTAAAAACTGTCCTGGGGTATCTAATGTCAGCAAAGGCAATGGTCGTGGAACAAATGCAGTGTGGCAGGCACCATCCGCTGCAATGTGAGCGGGAAGCGTATTTCGCCGGACCCACGAGAGCCGCAGGGGGCAGGGGTACGTATCCAGTATGTCATGAATGTCCCTCGAGATAGCAGAGTTGTTATTCACTCGACGTAAATCACGTATGGCCACCGTGGAGTCTGTGTAAATTTGTAAAGTAGTACCTCCAGGGGCTTGATGAAGAGCAGGAGTTAGTGCTTGCAAGCCGTCCCGGATGGCCGTAAGCTCAGCCAGCATAGACGGCAGGGTGCGGTGTGTTTCGTAAAAGCACGTTTGACAGGCCTCTGGGTGGGAAGGACATTGTAGTGTTGTCGTCACCACGTAGTCCTTGGCCCCAGCATCCACAAATGCCTGCACCACCTGGGGTTGAGACTCCGCCGCCAGTTCTTGCGCGACCGCGAAAAGCGTATCAGTATGTCCGTTGCATCGATTGTGAAGTCGCGTTAGTGGCCTGTTGTCGGTCACCTGGTGGTATAGCCAAGGTGGCCTGGTAACGACGCAGGCTGGAGATGTGGGTAGTGAACGACCCATGTAATTTCCTAACGCCGCTGCCTCAGCAACAAAGGTGAGTTTATGCATGCGGGCGGACCGACGCTGATGGACAAGCTCATCCAAGGTGTTAACTTGAGCTTCAGCCTGAAGAGCCGGGATCGGTGTTATCCTAGGGAGGCAGGTAATTGCACGCATTGCGGCTCGGTTAACTGCCTCAAGTCGAGCCCACTCCGCCTGGTTCAGGTGTTGGAATTGTGCCTGGTAAACAAGCCGAGGCTGGAGTACAGACCGCACCAGTAGACGGGCCATTTTGGAACAGGAGCCACCAGACTTCTGTGAGATGCGTCGGATGAGGTGGAGCATCTGTCCCGCTTTTTGGCGAGCTGAACGTATCCACATAGACGCTGACCCAGACGCATAAATTTCTAATCCAAGCACGCGAAGTGAGGTGGCAGTGCGTACGGGTCGCCCGCAGAGTTGCAATGCGATTGGAGACATCGCCAGTCGGCGACGGCCCCAAGCACTGGCCACAGGCAGAATAGCTGTCTTTTCGACGGAGAGTGTCAGTCCAGCATATTCGCACCATTTCTGCGTGTCAGACAAGGCTTGTTGGAGGCACGCGGTTTGCCGAGTCAGGTCTGGGTGTACAGTCCACACTGTGATGTCATCCGCGTACATCAGAAAGTGCATGTCAGGCATAGAGCCGAGATGCCAGGCCAGTGGTAACATAATAACATTAAAAAGGAAGGGCGAGATTACCGATCCCTGAGGCACTCCGCGGACAGGCGTAAAGTGACCGTAACTCGTCCCGCCAATGCGAACCGAAAAGGATCTTTTGGTGAGGAAGTTCCGGAGGAAAGAGCAAACCTTGCCCGGGAGAAGAAGGCCTCGGAGAATTTCCAAGATGGCTCCGTGGCTAACGTTGTCGTATGCCTTTTTTATGTCCATGGCAAGCACTGTGCGCACTTTGTGTGATCGGCCGCCCAGTAACACCATTGACGAGAAGTGGTCAAGCCCATCCTCGGTACCCAGACGGGGCCTAAACCCGATCTGCGCCGGGTGATACCACCGGAAAGTGTCCATCCACCATTGAAGCCGGGTTGCCAGCATGCGCTCCAACAGTTTGCACAGGGTGCACGTCAAGGCTATTGGACGCAAATTAGGGAGCTGATCGGGTGGCTTACCAGGCTTCGGTATCGGGACGATATCAGCGAGGAGCCAAGATTCTGGTATGTTACCAGAGAGCCAGACCTCGTTAACGGAGTCAAGGAGCTTGCTGAGGGCTGGATCGTCGAGGTTCTTATACACCTCGTACGTAAGGCCATCTGGGGCCGACGCTACGCAGGCGATGAGGCGCGCCGTAGTGGAGGGCTCCGGATTAATTTTGACCACATTGGGATCTTTAACCTGCGCCGAAATCTCGAACGCACGGGCGTTTTCGCTTTTCGCCTCCATCCGAACAACAGCCGCCGCGGCCAGGAATCGAACCCGCGCCCGTGGTTTCAGCAGAATGCCTTAGCCGATGAGCCACCGTGGCGGGTACCCGTAGTAAACCCCTCATTCCCCCTTCATACGGACGAAGGTATCAGCGAACGCTCTGGCGCCATGTAATCCTGCCATGTTAATATATAAAGCCATAGTACAGACAGCAGACACCTTTACTGAGGACCAATTTTGGTGAATACAAGCATTTGCGTCTCGTTGTAGTGGTAACAGATCCATACACACGCTAACCCAAAAGCAGGGAGCAGCACGGGTTGCCGCGTGTACTCTCGGTATTCGATATGTATCACAGGGTAGGAATTATGCCAGATTTCAATCGAGAAATTGGTGCGTACGTACGTATAGGATCACCGTCAATGTCATCTCCATCATCACGCGGAAACATTCTCACTGAGACATAGCCACATTCAGGGTAGGACCACGACTGTGTCCCTCATAAGACGCACGGACTGGTTATCTTTAGTGCAATGAAAATTTAGCCAAACTCACACGTGACAATTGACGCGCAATATGGTTGTTCTGCTTTTCACTCCGCTCGCATGCACTTCCAGTGAGACACACCGACGGAGGAGTTGGCAGTAAGGTTGAGGGAGATTTCAGCTCCCTCCTTGAGAATTAGGGTGAGGACGGACTTACGTCGCTACGTGGGATCTCTTGCTGGTCACCCTGCCCCTCAAGCCAGTGAGATGCGCAACGAATTGCGGGATCTCGCTCCTCTCAGTGGACAAGGGCGTTGACGGCCGCCTAAAATTTGCTGACAAGGGCCCTTATAATGCTTCCAGCCTGAAAACGCCCAGCTTTGCATTCTGTGTTCGACTACTTTCTACTCTATAGGGAAGAACCTTAAAGGGGCACTGACACAAAAATTTTGCATCTTGTTTTTTTTTTTTTTGTTGCGATAAGTAGCTAGTGACTTACTTATAACCTTATAACCTGTAGAAACCTCATTTGCTTCAGCGTGCGACGGTTGTTTAATTAGAGGCATTTTCAATGCGGCCAGTCGCAGTTTCGGTTTCAGCGAGTGCCGCGAAACGATGGATTTTGTGTGAACAAAGCTGACCACGTGACCGTCGGAGGGATATCACAGAGCAGAGCCGCCGTAGCACTGTCGAATCCGCATCGACGGCAGTTTCTGCGAATGTCCCCACGTACTGATCTCGTGAGGCGCTTAATTAAAAAGCGACCGTGGATGTGACGCAGGCGCTGCGAGTGCAAATGCAACCGCGGCTAAAGAACGACGCGCGACGCTCGAGACGGTGGGTGGCAAGACGCGCGCTTGGGAGCAGCCGGCCGGTCTGCCTACAGGTCCGCCTACAGATGTGTTCGGCTTAGCACTGCGGCGGATATTCGAGTGCCGCTCTCGTAAGCGGTGCAGATGACAATTTTTAATGCAAACGGCCATCGCATCATTAACTCATTTCTAACGTAAGCCACCATGGTCGGGACTTGGGGACACTTTCGTGCAGCGGTAACAAGCTATCACTCGAGCTACCTGCGCCGGCCTGGGCCACTTCGCGGCCGTGGCCACCGCCTGCACAGCGACCGTGCGGCTAGCTCAGTGGGCTTTTCGTGCCTTCGGCGCGTTTTCGCATCCAATGGTAATAAACAAGAAACAGAGTGCCTGGAATCGCTGTAGAACTTTGGTCGCGGCCAGCTGCCCGATGAGTTGACGAAATCGCGGCGCCTCCGCCGCCCACGATCGGGTCGTTCGTTCTCGAAAGCAGAAGCTCCGCTACTACTACTACTAAGTGGTTCGAGTGAAAAGGAAAAGAGATGCACTGGGGATATTATTGAGCCCAGCTGGGGGCTCACCTGCATACAACCCAGTGCGGGGGGGAGGGGGAGGAGGGGTATATAAAGATTAGAGAGGAGAAAGGGAGTGATAAAGGGATAGGTAGGCGAGCAACAAGTCCGCCCTCCGGCCCAACGATTGGAGCGGCGAGCCGGGCGAGCCGGCGAAAAACGCCGGCAGTGCGGAAGCGGCAAACACAAACTCGTGACGTGGTTGGATGTTGTTTATTTACACAATATCCTCGGGATGTCGATTGCGCGTGGTCCTCTGCTGGCTGCTCGGTTGCGTTTCGCACACTTTAAAATTGATTTTAAATATGTTCTAGGCTGTATTCGCCGCTGATATTTTGCAGATGATGTATTTGTGTTCCCACCAATCTATCTCCGAAGTTATCTCGCCTTCAAAATTTTGTGTCAGTGCCCCTTTAACCTTATTCTACAGCGGAGCCGCTATTGGCAAGCTCCCTTGTTTTAAGTGCAGAGCACTTTAGGGTCTCGCCTTATCGTCGTAGCTCGCTCGCTGGACCCAAGTAGAGCCACACGGCGTTCCGTCGTAGCGGCTATCGTCACTGCGCATTATAAGCCAGTGGGTTCGAAAGCCAAGCGGTTTATATAGTCATAAGCGTTCGAAAGTAGTGAACCGCTGGCGCTTGTCGTACATATCCCAGTTGTTTAGCGCAAAGAAAACTGTAGGTACATTTGAGGGAAAACACACGTAATTAACCGTCAGCGCCCGCGTTCATTTAGTTAGGAACGCTCGTTGGGTTGGTTCTTATGATAGTAAGCGAAAAAAAAAGTGGCAGTGCAACGCCGGCGCGTGCGGGAGGAAAAGCAAGCACAAAAAGAACAGACCTTACGCTGGCGCAGTTTCAGGCAGGAGGCGCGTGAGCACTGCGAATGCGGGAAATTTGAATTGCATTGGGTGGTAGCAGTGAGCGGATAACGCCGATACAGCCCATTATGGCGAATCAGTGCTCTGCAATTCCGACAGCTTTCACATTGAGTGGAACGGCTTTAATTTTTTTTAAACATCAGAGCTGTTTAAGCTTTTAGTTACGCCGTTATAGCCAACGTTAGCGTTACCAGAAAAAATACAAAGGGAAAGACCGAGCACACGTGAGCGCGTGACTCGTGAGGAGCACCCGGCGTCGGCCAGCTCGACCTTCGATAACACTCTTCCCAGCGTTCGTGGCGTGATCTCTCGCGTGCTCTTCTACTCGCCAGTTCACGTGCGTCCGAGCCTGAAATGGGGAGCACAGACGTCGAGTTCGCGCAACAGACGCCGAGTTCGCGAAGCAGGTTGCTGCGGTTACCAGCGCGTGCTAACGCGGTGCACTTTGGGATAGATGTGAAAGGCTGGGGACAAAACTATCCAGCCTGCCAGTCATGAAGAACTTTCGGCGGCAAGTTTGGAAATCCATGTGAGGTGCGACAAACAGGTCTCCGACAAAAGGAGAGGGGCCGCCAGCACTGCGGTTTATCAAGCTTTTCACCACTAGTGCAAGCTGCGCTTTTTTCTTTTTGCATCCGTAGGACGAGGAAAGTCCCTCGTTCTCTCAGCTCTCTCCCTCGTTCCCGCGGCTTACCGCACGTGTTTTTATCTCTCCGCATGCACACTCTCTCCTTGCGGCTCCCTGTTCACCTCCGGCGCTTCATATTTTGATATAAGATGGCGTAGATTGCCTGTTTAAAAAATGTCTGCCAAGCAATGCACTCATGTGTAGCGGCGAAGCCAACTTAACTATAGGCCTAATTATAGGCTTCTTTCCTTAACTATAAGCCTATTTCACTTACTTAAATCAGCTGCAAGTTGCTAGAACATATTCTTTTCACGCATGTTGTAACCCAACTTTACCAAAATAACGTCTTTATTAGCAATCAACACGGATTTAGGAAACATTTCTCATGTCAGACACAACTTTTTGAACTGGTCACTGATCTCCACGTTTCGCAGCACAGGTTGCTTTGCACCGATGCCATTTTTGTCGATTTGTCTAAGGCTTTCGATCGGGTTCTACATCAGCGTCTAATGCTTAAAATTTGTAACCTTAATCTGGATGACAATACAACCCACTGAATTCGCAGTTTTTTAACAAACCGTTAGCAATCTAAGATTAAACGACCACGTTTCTAACCCTGTGGGCGTCTCATCAGGAGTCCCCCAAGGGTCCGTACTAGGCCCTTTACTATTTCTAATTTATATAAACGACCTCGCATGTAACATTTCCTCGTCAATTCGTCTCTTTGCCGACGACTGTGTAATTTATAGAGAAATAGTAACTTCCGACGACGTTTCTACTTTCCAGCATGATTTATTTACTCTAACTGAATGGTGCGAAAAATGGCTGATGGAAATAAACGTAGAAAAAACTAAGCATGTGCAATTTTCTTTTATGTCAAGGTCAGAAACTTATAATTACCTAATAGATAATGCCAAAATTGAATCAGTTTCATCCTTCAAATATCTTGGAGTTACATTCACCTCCGATTTAAACTGGGCCCCCCATATAAAAAAAATCACATCAAAGGCGAAAGGCGTGTAAAAAGCTCGGCCTGCTCAAGCGTCGCCTCTAATTCAGATACACGGCTTCACGCGTATAATAATCTTATCCGCTCTTCACTAGAATACGCGCAAATCATCTGGCATCCACATCAAATGTGTCTGACTAACATGCTCGAATCCGTACCGAACAAGGCCGCATGCTTTATTCTGTCATCGTACTCAAGATACCAGAGTGTATCTGCCTTGAAGGACGAACTTAACCTCCCCCCTCTCACCCAACGCAGGCAGTTTTCAAGATGAACTTTTTTCACACTCTGTACCATCATTCAACACCATTCGCTCGTAAATTGATCCTTCCGGCACCCTGTACGTCTGCACGCACCGACCATGCTCACAAAGTTAGCCCAATTTTTTCCCGAACAAACAAATATCATAAGTCACCCCTTGTACTAGTCAACGAGTAAAATTCTTTACCTAGTAGCCTAGTGGACCAAACAGACGACTCTTCTTTTCAAACCGCACTCCTCGTTTTTTTAGCGATTCAAAATACCCTGTAACTTGTCTTCATCATGCTCATCTTTTCAAGGCTGTAAATGTGTGCTCCTGCTTTTCAAATAGCGGTATTCTGTCACTTTTACAATTTTTGTTTTTTGGATATAATGTTTCACGCTGTATTTTGCAATTCTATACTTTTTGTGCCTTTATGATATTCTAATGTCACTTTTGTTGTGTTGATTCTTTTCTTTTAAAGACGATAGTCTTTCTTGGGCCACTTAAACCCAGAAATTTTGGTCTGTCTGTATGTCTGTATGTCTGTCCGTCTGTCTGTCTGTGACTCGATTCAGCCACCCGGCCAAAGCAAAACAATGCCTGCGCGATAGTCTTATATAGTCACAGCTAAACCTACCCGTCTTGGTCCAGTGGAATGTTCATACTTGTCAACATTGTTGAAGAAGAACAAGACATTACGCAAATATGAGACAAAAAATCAATACAGAAGTGATATTTGCAGTGTTCCGTTATAAAAATTCAAACATGCTTGACTTTTGCGAAATTAAATACTTCATCAACTGCAGAAAAAGAATTCACTCCGCCGTCGCCTGCTGTCGCCCGCGCCACTATAGCTTCTGGCGCCATTTTAAGAAATCAACCGGCAAAAGTTACGCAAGGTTCCACTAGATAGTCCACGTTCTGCTGCAACGCACGTGGAGTAGGGAAACGCGGTTCTATAAACGTTGAAGTAGGGTGCCTCGATTAACGCGCGTCTTCGCCGTACGGCAGCGTTCGCATCGAGACACCCGGTTTGGAGCAGTGGAACGCGGGAAATTTAAAATGATTTAAGCAAACATTTGGCGTCTTTACCTTGGGAGGAGCGCGACGCAAGAGGAACAACATGAGAGGTGAGCGGTAAAGCGAAGGGAGGCATTTACGTCGCAAAAGCCTATAAAGACTATCGTCTTTTGACGTCATTTGCAACGAAAGGAGCAGATACGCGGCCAATTTTTTTTACAATAGTGTACGTTGTGTCGGCTTTCAACTCATTCCCTCCCTATGTAATGCCCACTTGGGCACTTAGGGTACCTAAATAAATAAATAAATAAATAAAACATACAATCCATCCCTTTCTGTGAAATGGATGGGGGAGGTATGAAATGTTCCTAGTTGTCTCGGCGGGCTTGTCGCTTGCACTCGGCTTCTCTGGCGGCAAATTCTGGGCTCTGACTCATGCGCTCGCTGTCTTGTGGGCGAGAACTGCTGGTTTCTGCCTTTCCGAACACATACGCTAGCCCTTATATGACGTCAACCCCCCTTCCCTTTCGAGAGCAGCTGTAAACCTAATTTTTACCAGAACACATGCTGGGGGGCAGGGGGGGGGAGGAGGTTCCCATTGTTCACCGGCGCCTTATCATCCATCATGCGGTTTAGATGCTTGTTTTGGGTTATTTTTTTCTTTACGCCAACAGTGAGCTCTATGCTGCACACCTGATTAGCCTGAAGCATGCGCTCAGCGTCTTGGGAGAGAACTTTTGGGTCCTGCTTAGGTTTTTTGTTTGCGACACAAAATTTTCCGATCAACCCAGAGGGTAACAGCTTCGGTCTAAAAAAAATCAATATTAGCTTCTTAGATTTTGTAAGTTGGCTTATTGTGCAGTGAAGCCTACTCACAAAGAAAAAAAAATAGTAAACGCAGCGGAAACACACCACCGAAAATGACCGGGTCGCAGAAGCCAAGCGTAAGCTCTATGCCCGTCGGGACCTCGAATGCCGCGATGTGGAAAACGCAACACGTCGGCGTGGTTACCGTCCCGCTGAACGTTGTCCCATCAGGGCGACGGTGTGGTTTGATCGGGAGTTTGTGGCCGGCCAATAACCCCACAAATATCCCCGCCGATCATCCACCTTCACTGAGTGGAATGACACTGTTTTAACACGAAAGTAAGTTTATTCCCGGATACACAAAGATTTCCCTGACGTCATGTCCGTCACATAAATGACGTCAGTACAACGGAGCAAGTGGCCTGTAAAGGGTGCACCCCTGCACACAGAGTCTCCTTGCGGGGGAGCAACCTTTAGTACTAAAGAGTACGTTATATTTAGGGTTGCTCGTTTTCGGGTTTTATATTTTAACACGACAGTGTTTTATGGCGGTATACACCAATATTTCGCTGACGTCATCTCCGTCACGGAAATGATGCCAGTACACCTTTGCCGAAGTGACCCGCCAGCATGACGTCGCTCGCCAAGCACACCCACAAGACAGCCGCCGACCCGGAAATCACTCTCAGCTTCAGATTTCGCTGCACAGTTCACTTTCGTGTTTTACTAATTCCTATGACAGGAGAATCAACCAAAGTTTTTTTATGAAGTTTAGTTTTGTATTACAGTCCCGTTAAACAATACCTGGCGAGGAGGGGGAAAATTTTTCCTGGTATATAAGTCCGTGTTACCTGGCTTGAATGAGAAAGCATTGTGACGTTTGTTGCGATACTTAAAAATTTTGTGTACTGCTACATCGTGTTTGCCTACGTGAGTTCGGAAACGGGTTCGTTTCCCGGCCGCGGCGGCCGCTTTTCTGATGGAGGCGAAAAGCAAAAACGCCCGTGTGTACGAGATTTCGGCGCACGTTAAAGATCCTCAGGTGGTCAAAATTAATCCGGAGCCCTCCACTACGGCGCGCCTCATCGCCTGCGTTGCGTCGGCGCGTTAAACCCACAATCAATCAATCAATCAATCAATCAATCAATCAATCAATCAATCAATCAATCAATCAATCAATCAATCAATCAATCAATCAATCAATCAATCAATCAATCAATCAAGTTCGGAAACGGCACCCTTGAAGTAGCACCAAGTTCATGTTGCCAAAAAGCAGACGCCAGCACATTCAACTTCTTTGCATCAACGAAAGCAACTTGCGTACAAACTGTAGGAAGTATGTATGGTCTTGACATCTGCGAAGTAGGAATCGTTTGCTGTGTGTCTGTACGGATGCAGAAATTTACAAAATACTTGTGTCTGACCTCGCCTGTGACCTCGATGATTCACCTACACTCCATAAACGCAACTAATGTGCGTATGTGCGTGTGTATGTGTGCGAGCGTGCGCGCACGCGGTTTGGTTCGTTGTACATAGTGATACCCTGTGATGAACTATGTTGAGACGACTTTATACGATATACGAGTGTACGCAACTACGGCGTCATATGTTTCCAGGACCAGTGTTTTGAGGGCACACAGCGCGACAGAAAATCATGCCACAATCCCAACGCATCTGTCACAGTTTACCTCAATACCCTGTCCTAGAATAGCTGTTGGAATGTTGATTCAATAGTGCCAGGAAGGTTCAAGTTCGCGGCTTCATTCATATTTTTTACGGCCACAGTTCGGGCCTGCACTCTCTTCCCTCACCGCAAGGTGGAAACGTCGGCGTCGTCGTCAGGCCTCAGCGATCGCGTGCTAAGGTTCGATTCGCCACAGTGCGCAGCGGCGCCCCCCATATTTCTGACGTCTCGGAGCCCGGTTCAAGCGGTTGCCATATTTAGACCTCTTGGGGTAGACGAGGCATTCCTGATTTTCAGGCCAAGCCAGTCTGCGCGGCATGGCACTTCGTGGTTCAAGCATGACGGAAGAAAAACGGCGGAGGGAGGGGCTGTCTTGTTTCACTGAAGAGCGTTTTCATTGATTTCCTTCTGACTTTGTCCAAAATAGTTGCTTCGATTTCAAGCTGACATCGTCCGCGTTGACACTTCTACGCTTGCTAACAAAAAAAAAAAGGAGGGGCAATCACACGGAAGTGCCACGAACTTCTACGTCAGATGAAGGTATTTATTGGCTGATTGACTGAAATTTATTAACCGATTTAACTTTAGGGATTGTAGATTTGATTAGCGAGTTTTTTCGAGCATGATGCCACGTTTTGAGTTGGTCTCTTCAGCCAAGGACGTATCCAAGGTGGAAATGGCCTATGAAGCCTCAGAACCCCCCCCCCCCCCCCCCCGATGTGATTTGTCCTGACATATAGCACCTCCGGTACTACTGGAAGTGTTCGTTCGCTCAGTCGCGATCGCGCAAGGTCACCAAGACTGACCAGCTCAGGCTGCCGGCACATTTCCAATTTTCGTTTCTATCGTTTTCGTGCGTCACCTTCGCCCTGTGTTGCTTTTGTCAGAGGAGGAGAAAATTGAACGCAACCTAAGGCTCCAGTCGACATGTTTCCGTGCTGCCAAAACGTGACCTGGAGCTCCCTGTTGCCGTCTGGGTCTTCATTATAGGTGCTAAGTTTACTTACACTTGCGTCCTTAGGGCCCGCTTTTCAGCCTGGTAATGTTTGCGCACCATATTCTGTTTCGTTACTGAATATTTTTGTTTACCGGGTTAGTGGGACTCACCTGCATCTTTTATTATCTTATCGAAGGACCAATGAAAAGGAACTTTTGTGTTCCTGTTACATGTTTTCTTTTCGGTACTTTTGTTTACTTTAATTTTATTTTCCATTCATCGCACGTAGTTCCTTACTTTTTGTCCCATTCAGTTTCTTTCTCTTCCCTTACCACCCGTGTGTCGTACGTAGATGGCGCCATAACCAACTCTACGTTCGAAAGAAATAAAAAAACTACATATAGAACTGTATGATTATGATGGTAGTTGGACGTTAATGGCGCGAGGCCAGGTCGCGGGTTCGATTCCCGGCCGTGGCGGCCGCTTTGCTGATGGAGGCGAAAAGCAAAAACGCCCGTGTGTACGAGATTTCGGCGCACGTTAAAGATCCCCAGGTGGTCAAAATTAATACGGAGCCCTCCACTACGGCGCACCTCATCGCCTGCGTTGCGTCGGCGCGTTAAACCCTACAATCAATCAATGAATGGCGCGAGGCCAACTGGTGCAAAGAGCGCCAGAACAGTGGTTATGTGTGAGGGATGAAGATCTAGACACTAAAATCGCTCAGCAGGAACGAAAGTAAAATCAGTCAAAGGCAATGAGGATGGCTGGTGTAGAAGGTGAGGTTGTGATTATTCGTGGTATAAAATTAGGTCCAAATATTTTACTTCTGAGAAAACATGGGATCTTCAGACAGGAAAAACACTGGGTGTAGTGGGGTGTGTAGTCTGTATAGTTGTGGGAAGTGTTTCCGTCGTGTTATGTGAAGTGCCTTGCACTGATTAAGTATGAACTACTGATAGGGCCTCTCCGCACCTGCTACACAGAGGCCTTGAAGACCCCGTGAGCAGATGCGAGTGTGTTGCTTGTGTGTTCCCTATCCGTAGCCTAGAAAAGGCAGCTTCTGTGTTTCTGTCGTGTGTGTCAGTGATGTATGGTCCCAAGTGTGGTTTTATTACATGTAATTTGTTGTCTGTCTGTTCACTCCAGTGTGTTTGCCAGGTTTTTCTAAGTTGTTTTCCGATGTGTGGCTTCATGTCGGCGTAGAGTGCTGTTGTTATGTCAACTGTTGTAATAAGTGCAGCAGCAGCGGCCTTTTGATCTGTGGTATCGTTCCATGCGATCGCAGAGTGACCTGGCACCCAGCACACGGTCACCTCGAAGTCTAACGGATATAAAGACATAATGGTATTAATGATAAGATTTACAGCATGCTTTTTAGAAGCTCTTTGCAAGAACAACGTCCGCGCAACACTTACGAAATCAGTATAGATTGGGGATTGTGGAATTTCAGTTTATAAAATTGTAAATAGCCAATGCGAGTCCATTTGACTGGCGACGTCACGCACTGCATAGCTCCGCCGGTCGGCCAAATTCGCAGAGTGGAATGGTACGGATCGTTGTTTAAAAAAATATTTGTGACGTCGGCCTCAGGAAAGCGAGATTCCATTCCCTTGTGGGTACAGGCCCACCACTTCCTGTACGCCCCCAGCGCCATCTGCTGGTTCACTTGGAACACTCCTCTTCTTTTGCGCAACTGCTAAAGGAACCCCCCGCTGTTAGGCCCAAGTAGCCCAGGGATAGAATTGCGGGGTTTTTGTGCGACTGACCTGGGTTCGAGCCCCAGCCGTGCCGCACCAAAAATTTTGCGAGACCCGTATTTTTAAAGACGATAGTCTTTCTTGGGTTATTTAAACGCGAAAATTTTGGTCTGTCTATCTGTCTGTATGTATGTTATTCGATTCAGCCAACTGTCAAAAGTGAAACATAAGTTGCACAATAGGTTATATACCCACAGCCAAATCTAAACGTCTAAGCCCAGTGGCAGTGTTTATACACTCTAAGAAAAAAAGGGTAGAAAAAGGGAGGAAATCGAGGCTTTTCTCACCCGGACCAGCGAGATTCTCCCTTTAGCTAATTACACGTAGCGCCCTCTGTATGGCCTCTACGAAACAACGAAAGGGGGGAGGAAATATTCTCCCCTGTCGTCTGCAACGTCTGCAATCTGCTGTCGGCGCCAACGCCGAAAACGAAACCGTTCATCGTTGCAATGTGGCTTTCGCCGATCGGGCGCATACGACGACTATGAGCAACACCTCCCCTGGGGTGTGCTGCTTGCTTGTTTTCTCGCTGTCTTTCTTTTTATTATTACCATGTGACCGCCACGCTAACGCACGGCTCGCCAGCCGTGTGTTTGAAGCACATTCTGTGGGCACCGCTGCATGCTTGCTGTGGGCGACTCGCCTGCGCCCTGTTCAACGTTACCACTGCATTTGTGGACGTTTTATACTGACGCCCAAGGGTAAAAGAGGTCAGCGATGATAGCAAACTGCCCCTTTTTTCGTCAACGAGCACGGACCGCAGCATATTGACGCATCAGTTACCAACAACAAAAGGCCCCCATTCGGTAACATCTTTGCTGAATGGTTGCCAGACGAGTAATGCGCTCTACGCTAAAAGAGCGAAGGCGATGCAATGAGTGTCATTACACAAACATACCTGCCGTACTGTTTCGTGAAACGTTTTTTTCTTCTTTGAGCTATTTTACTGCTTCTTACAAAACCTCAAATTAATAAAAGTTTGCAATTGCACGGGTTACATTTGATGAAATAACAAAACCCACCTAAGGCTCACGCACTGCCGTGGGTTATCGAGACAAGCAACAACCTCATTGTTCCTACCTGCGTTATCGGCGATCAGGGTTATAAATAGTTTGTGGCCGTTTCAATGTTTAGTTGTGGCTTGTGATCATGCGGACATGTCAAAAGTGTACTATATGTTGTGGTGTGTATACGTGTATTATGCTTGCGATGTTGTGTGTTGCGTGTATTGTACGTTGGCAATGCCTTTAATGAAGTGTATGCCACTGTGTTGTGCTATGTTTCTTCCCAATATGTGCCCTCCCACATGCGGCCTCTGTGATGTTGGCTATAATAATATACGTTATCCATAAAGGAAACCAAGGAAACGCCTTGATGTAAGTGCCCACTGATGGTGATGCTTAGCAGCTGCCCCTCCTTACCCCTACTTTTTGTGCGTCATCTATCGGTCATTTTAAAACGTTTACGATTGCTTTACTTCGAGCACGCTAGAGAGCGAGCATTGTCGAGGATGCGACAGCGACGGATACGTTTTTCGTGTTGCCTGCATTGCCTTTGCGCTGAGATTTACGATTGCAGACGATCCGCGTTTTGATGCATCGGTTGTAGCAAGGTCAGACGACTAACAACAACTGGTTGTTCTCAAACGGCCGCATTGGATGCTTGTGATCTCGTGTGAGGTGAACGGCGGGGTAACGAGCCTTTCGGAAATAATGGGCGGCATTTTGAAAGCAATCGGTATGACTTCTACTGTGTTTACGGCGGCGCGTTCGCTCTGAACGTGTAGGCGGGGCGTGCAGCGAGACGAATGCAAGTCGCGCATGTATGATTGGCGACATCGCTTGCTAACCCCAGTTCTGGTGCTCGGTAGGTAATTTCTTGGTTATTTTAGCTCATCTTAAGCGCACACAACCACAGTAACTTGCTTATTTGTACTTCCTCGATCCTCAAACCGATCAGCTCGCTAGGCCTTTATCGCATGACAACCCTTGCTTGGGTGACGCTGCCAGAGGAGGAACGCTCCTCTATTAGCACACGAAAGGGGGAAATCTTCCTCCACTTCTAGGGGTAGAAACGCGCTCCTCCCTCTTAAAGGGAGAATCTTTCTACCTTTTAGGGAGCAATATATGATACATTCCTGTTTCACCCTTAAGGGAGAAACTACCACACCCTTTTTTCCTAGAGTGTACTTGTCAACACTGTTGAACAAGAACAAAACATTACGCAAATGTGAGGCAGAAAATCAATACACAAGTAATATTTGCAGTGTTACTGTATAAAATATTTATGGGTGCGTGATTTTTCAAATCTACTACATCAACTGTAGAGAAAAAAAATCACTCTGTCGCCCGCTGTCGCCCGCGCCACTACAGCTTCTGGCGGCATTTTACAGAATCGAATGGCGACCATTACGTTCTACTAGATAGTTTCCACGTTCCGCTTGGAACGCGCGTGGAGGAGGGCAACACGATTCTATAAACGTTGAAGTAGGGCGCCTCAATTCACGCGCGTCTCCGCCGTACGGCAGCGCTGGCATCAAGGCACCCGGCCTGGAACAGTGGAACGCGGTAAATTTAAATGGACTTTAGTAAACTTCCAGCTTGTTTACCTTAGGAGGAGCACGACGGAAGAGGAGCAACATGAGAGGTGAGCGGGAAAGCGAAGGGAGGCATTTGCTTGGAAAATGTCGACGAAGGACTATCGTCTTTCGTCGACGTTTGCAACAAAAGAATCAGATACGGGGTCAATTTTTTTTTACTGTACAGTGTCTTTTTGTCTCAGTTACACACATTATTTTCGTAAATAAAAATGGTATGATATCTTTTAGGTCGGTTTATGGAAGGGGTGCGGCATATCCACACGTTTAACTAACTTTCTACATCGCACCGGTAGTGCGTGGCTTGTACGTATCTAGGAATTGGACATCCCCTCAGGAATACAGCCACTCTGGCTGGGAATAGAACCCACAACCCTGTCGCAGCTTTAGGATGTTTTAGTCGTAACGCGGTGTATGTGACTGATGTTCACTTATTTACATATCTTCAATGCGCATTTGCTTCGCTCCTACGCATGATCTTGCTACTTGTTTGTCTCTCACGATATATCTTATTAGGCATAAAATTCACTTATTGGTAACCATCCCATTCTCAAATGCGTGCGTTTGTGTGCGCGCTTGTACATGCTTGTGTGCGTGCGTCGGTGGGCACATTAGACATGTTCGAACGATGTATCACAGTGCTCTGAGCGGCGGGTGTAGAAGAACAGTGGCCCCAGGGATCCCGAGCCACAAACACTCGGCCGCAGCTCCTTTGTTGAGAGCAATGAATTATGCACAAACTTCATGTGGTTAAGCAACCATGGAAGTGGAAGTGTGGTTCGCCCTGCATGTTCGTATCGTTTCCATTAGCCGGAACAGGAAGCGACAGGAATGATGAATATTGAGGGTAATATGTCGCATTGATTGATATTCCAAGGTCATTGAGCAACGTGCGCTCTCAGAACTGAGTTTCTTGTCTTTAAAGAGGCCGACTCTGGCAGCTGCAACGCAGATATCAATACACTGAGGAGATACAATGTTAAGACTACAAAGGAATGGGAGGCTGTTCCGCCCACCTCCACAGCGGAGCCACCACTCACAGCAGTCCGGATGGCCGAAGCTACCGCAAGTATACTAGGAACTCCGGCTGACAGTCACGGGAGAAAGATCATTCAGAACGACTTCCCTTCAAAACCCATCCCGGGCATCAAATAAAGCTATGTGCCTCGCTCTCTTAGCCTGCTACGCTTCCATTTAACCACGTGAAGGATTTCCCAATGGAGTTGTCCTTTGATTGCTAAACAGATTTGGTGAGGGGTGACATATCAAGACAAAACTGCTTGTGTTGCGGAAAGAGTAAAACTGCTCCGGAGCAGCGCATTACGGCTACCCGCACACGATATTGCCCGCGACGAACAAATAAAGGTTCTGCACATCGTGTTGGAAATGGCGGCGTCCCACCAGAGGTCCTCTGGAATGTGAGGTGAAAACTTAGGCGGGCGTGCTTGCATATATTTAAGAAAAGCTTCTCTCTCTCTCTCTCTCTCTCTCTCTCTCTCTCTCTCTCTCTCTCTCTCTCTCTCTCTCTCTCTCTCTCTCTCTCTCTCTCTCTCTCTCTCTCTCTATGGAAAAGGCCGGATGCCTTGTCTTTTTTGTTAAGAAATGCTGGGACAAAGAAAGGCGTGTTAAAGTATTCATTTTGATCTCAATTACACCCGAAGCTTCTTGTTTAAGCTGTGCTGGGTGGAGTCGCCATTGTGTACAGTGTGCTCTACTCCTGACAACATTAGGTACATTTTAAGCCGCTGCCTGCGATATGCTAGTCAACGGGTGACAGCAGTGAAGTCACTTGTGCGACCCCGACGTGGAGGTCGTTTAAAACTCTCACTCTTCCTTGGACCCTGGTAAAATCATGATGAGGCAGTGCTGGGAACAAAAACTTTTCTTACTTTTCTTGCGGAAACAGGGCTAGAAGAGGTCCAGTGAAGCCTCTGAACATATACATTTATATGTGTGTGCATCTCCCTCACCCCCCCCCCCTTCTTTTATTTTTCTTTTCTTTTCTCTCTCTCTCTATTTCCTCCAGTCATCTCACTGTATTCACCCCCACCTGGAGTAGCAAGCCCTACCGTTAGTGGGGCTGACCTCTTCAGCTTTCATTAAAGGTTTTTTCCCTCTCTCTTTTGATGTCAATAAAACAAAAAAAAATCATTCAATTGACCCCAAGAAATAAAGATTGTACGTTTGTTTAGAGACCCAGACTCCTATTCCTACGGCTGCTCAGACATAAATAACAGGGAGAGAGAGAGAAACCGACAACAGCGGCCGCGCTTGACACGTTGGAGGGCAAATGTGTACCCAGAGCAGTTCTCCGTAAAGAGGCCGCGTTTGCTTCGGGCGAACTCGTTTTTCACGGCGAGCGCGGACGTCCAGCTACCGGGTTCAGGGTTGAGCGCTGCCGCTCCTGACACCTGTATTTTCGCAGGCCTGTCAGAAACCGCTGACCTCTTTTCTCTGACAAGCCTTTCATGGACCGTTTCGTTATTTAGCTCATTTATCGAGCCCTCCGCCAGGTTATAGTAAGAACAAGTGAGGATACAGAGCGTCCCTGTATGCAGAGAGCGGCCTTACTGACCGGGTTATACTTGAAACGCCAGCTTCGCCCGTTTCTGCGCTTACCCGCGTATACCTGTCAAGCTTCGTTTGCGCGAGCCGCCATGAAGCGCTTATTTTTGCACATACTCCCGTATCTGGGCTCATCTTTTCATGAGCCGTTATCTCCTAGGCTGCCTCTTCTCGCTTGCATATAGCGGCGTTTGCGATCAGCATGATAACAACTTAAAAAAAAAAAAACTAAGTTAAAGCAAACCGTTGCTGGTTAGCCATTAGCTACGCTTCCGCAACGTAAAGACGGAAAACGTGGTTTGCCGTGCCTGAGAAGTGATTTCCAAAAGTGAGCAGGTGTGTGTATGTGTGTCACATTGCCGCAAAACGACAACTAAAAGTCGGCCCCAGCACCGGTCTCTTTTCGATTTCTTGGGTGAAACGGATGCAATGTTGTACAGTTAAACCTGGATGTAACGAAACTCTAACGAACTCCTGGATTTAACGAAGCTTTTCAATTCCTCCCTTCCAGCCCCATTGAAACCAACGTGTTTGAAACCTCCATGTAATGAAAGCGTTGCAACGGTTAGCCTTGATGTAGCAAGTTCCCTACGCTGATCAGTCATCGTTTTTCCGACTTTGTAGCGAATTTCGCCCGCACCGAAAACTACCATGCGTTTCCTTGTGTGAGCATGGTGTCGGATCGAGACTATTTATTTATTTGTTGAGGTGCCATAGACTTCCTGTCGGCGTGCAGTCGCGCGCCTCCACTGTTACCTGTGGTGTCGGTTCGTCGGTGATGAGTGCTGCTGCCAGAAAACACAAAGTTTTGTCTTTTCAAGACAAGCTCGCAATTTTAAATTCCGTCTCCACCGGCGAGATACAAGAACGTCGCCGCCCGGTGCAGTATACCATTTTGTGTGCGAAAAGAGCATCAAAGGTTCGCGAAAAGGCGCCATTTCAGCATACGTTTTCTTCTTGAAACTTGTTACGGCACCAAGAAGTGTCAAAACTCTTAAGTTACATTTGTGAATACGGTGGTAAGTGCCCTGTGTAGTGCTTAAGCTCGTGCGAAAGCCGCAGGCTCAGATCACACAGTTTTTCACTGGGAAATAAATCCTTGAAGGGTGATGCCCCCTTCCCTGATGTCCAGCGTTTTTATTTCGTTTCTGCTTCATTCACTCGAAACCTCCATGTAACGAAAACCCGCATGTAACGAAAAATTGCAAGTTTTTGTCAACTTTTTTACATCCAGGTTTAACTGTACCTTCGAAAACTGTCTCTTATGCTGCAGGGCGATCTCTCGCAAAAACAAGAAATTTTAAAGTCGAATTTGCCGTGAGTGCAAAGAGTGAATGAAACCTCGTTAAACCGTATCGTATGTTTGTTGCGTGAAGTTCGGCTAACCGAAATTCACGTTTCATACTCTGCAGACACGCCTAGCACTTTTGCTTTCTATTATTAATTTTCCTAACTCCTTGCACGTGAACCATAAGTATGGCTAAATCTCACCCATCACCGGAAAGGGCAATCGAAGCGGACGTTTGTCACCTCGACACGTCGCAACCTTTTTAGCTGACAGCAGCCAACGCAACCATCAATAAACCTTTAGGGAACACGCCCACCCGGCGTGCCTTGTCTGCGGAGATGCACCCTCGAAGTGAAATTTACGCGTTTTTCCTCTCTTTCGCCAGCACTGTTATTACATAAGAGCATCGACAGCGCATTTTTGCGTGTGTGTTGATCGAGCCATTACGTAACCGTCCTTTCTTTCCAGCATAGTACGGCCCCGATGCTGAGACTCGCTTCGCGCAGTTTTTCCGCAACATTGGTGCAGTTGAGCCTGCGGCATCGCACACGCACGCCACGTGCGGGGCCTGTTTAAACCTTAGGCATTAGGATAGATGTCCTCAAACGTTCGTTTACCCGGTCTGCCATGCAAGACAACTTTTCACTCTTCGAATCCGGCCATGCAGTCGCCGGTGACAAAGGAGTACTCACGTATTGGCCCCATCACTGCACAGCCGCTGATCCGGGCGGCTGACATCTTGGAAATCGATACACACAGTTGCTGGGGCGACCGCCGCTAGAGGGAGCTCGCGGCGGCGTCGCGCGCGGGTCCCGCTCAAATCAACGTGGTCCTCAGCAGGCAACCACTCGGGCCATCGGTTACTTAATTTCGTGTCCTTCCACGCACCGGCAGGACATCGGCTTCCGGTTGTCACCGAGTTTTGTTTAGAAATAACCGTTCTAGACGCTACAATTGCAAGTTATGCGGTGGCCAACATGTGGTTCTAGCAGCAACGTGTTAGGCATCATTCACACAGCCGCTTTTCACCCCGTCACGTCACCGTCTTCCGTCATGGGTGACGGTTTTTCTGACGATTTCTCGCCGAAAACGGTGTGACGGCGACGGGAAGCCGAGCTCTACGTTTCCGTTCCGTCAACGCAACGGGACCACGCCCCTTGGTAAACCATCCAATCAGAAAAAATTTTACGGCTAGATTTAGCGAAACGTGAGCACACGTAAAAGTCTAAGTAATTTCTTCACTTTTCAGATTAAGCGCGCTCAATTCTAGGCGAAACTAATCACTAGGCAGACGACCCTGTACTCTGACGCTCCAGTACGAACGCTAATCCGCTACGTCTCCGTCGCGGTTTTTTGACGTGACGGTGCCGTGACGGAGAAGGTGGCGGCTGTGTGAGTGAGGGCGTGAACCAAACTCATGCACCCCGCTCCCCCTTTTGATTCTAAACACCGAGCTTTCGATATATGCAAAGTGCGGTGTTTATGTGCAAGTGTGTGAGAAATTCTTAAGATCGGGCAAATGGCCTCCCTCTCACGTCTCGTTTGCGATTTTTGGGTAAATGTTGAACATTTCCTGTGTGTTTGTCCACGTGTCATGTCAGCCCCGGCAACGGCGCAACGGCTGATACGAGCAGATAATATTCGTGTCGGCTGCTGGTTCAATACTTAGGACAACCATGAATGTGTATTCCCGCTTTCCGGAGCATGAAAATTCATTTTAGCTCATTGAAATGCACTAAATGGATAATAAATACGCTGAATTGTTGCTGAAATATAATGAATTGCGCCATTTTTAATCCCGGCACCCTGTGTACGCAACGTTGCCTGTGGGAGAAACACTAAGCACATTTTCTTGATCGTTGCTCCTGGCAAGTCGTTTTCGCTGAAGATAACTTCCGTTTCTTACCAGAAGAATTTCTTTGCGCAAAAATAGACGCAATATCAAATGTGCTGGTAATGAAATTTAGTGGTACTGACGAAACTTGGTTTATTTTCGATCAATTAGATTCTCGTAAAACGGACACAGGTGTACCTTACTGGCTGCTGTTATGCAGCCATGACTAGTTTGTAAAATTGGAAAATTTGCTGAATCTTGTTTTGTAAAAGTGGATCTTGCGCTAATAAATATGGATAGTTCAAATAATCGAGTTGCATGAAGTTAAAGATGCATTCTACTCGTGGGCCTGCTACTTGGACAGAATGAATGAAAAGCTGACGTGGCCCGCTAGTATATTGATGTGACAAACTTGTAGGAATACGTACTCGACACCATTTTTTGAGCACGTGCATTCTTCCCTTCAGCGGCATTTCACTCTTTTGGTTCATGTTACTGGAACGAGCAGAAAAGTTGCGCCTACGAAAATCTTTCCAGAGAAGTGGTAGTGACGTACTTGCTGCGTTCAGTCAACAAAAATGAAGAACACCATCACACGTGGGTAACAGCTCGTTATTCATTTAATTCCAGACAGCGGATTGCCTCTTCGCATTTGGAGAACGAAACCAACGGCTGCATCCATGATGACGCGCCTTGCAATAACGTCCTTGGCGCGCGCAGTCTGTCGGGAGGCTGTCGTTGTCGACGAGGCAATGTCGTCTCCGCGCTGAGCACAACCGGTAACTGCGGAGCACAAGAATTGACCCTTCGGTGTCGTTTTGCTCCTTTCCGCGGGGAACACCAAGCGAGGTGGTCTATGGCGATCCGGCGTTGCAGGATGCACCAGCACTGCCTGTAGCACTGTCTTTCGTTTGTTGGAAGAGGACGACGTGAATACTGGCTGCGGTCTCCCAGTGTGTCCCCCGCGTTGGCTACACAGCGGCGAATCGCACCCGCTCCGGCGTGATTGGGCGGAAGAAGCGGGCTTCACGGCAGTGGCCACGGCATCCCGCTGAAGTCTACGGGTCCGCCGAGGCCGGCGTCCGCCTCGAGTAGGCTCATGATGACCGCCATGGCGGCCTCGTCGTTGCCCTCGCTGTTTCCCTGGCTGCCGGCGCTCATAATGTCTCGGCTCACGAAGCTGTTCACCAAGTCCAGTTCTGAGGTGGAAACGGACAAGTGTCAACGTATCGAATGAAGTACTGCACTTACTCAAATGTAAGTTGGGTTCATTAGTGTTTGACACAGAACCCGGAATTACCAGATGTCTCCCACCCGCCCCCCTCCAACCTCGACCCACCCGAAGGACCCTTCTAAATCTCTGATGAAACACAATTTCTTCCAAAAAATATCACAATTATTACAAATTTTTATAGTCAAAATAGGCCTGTATATAGCCAGAAACTAAATTCTTGTTCCAATGGGAAAATTTTCTGAAGTCTAAGTAGTAACGCCTAATTAGTCTGCTAAGTAGGTAAGTAGTAACTCTGAAGTACTCTGTACAGTGCTCTTTGCTTTTGATATTTTTTTTTCTGTGATTAGCTCAGACACCTTCCGGCCGTCTTGTTAGCATTGTTAAAAATACTACCGTACCAACCTGCTCGGATTTCCTTACTTCTGTAGCTAAGACAGTGAACTTAGTACATTGTTTTTATCCTTGATTCTTTAAAACTCGGCAGGCTCTAAATTTCGATGCTCAGTCTCAGTTGGGACCAATCGCATGCTGCGTCTACGGCGAAGGAGCTGAAAAAGACTGCTCTCTTCCCGCTGTTAACCCGCGGATAGTCCCGAATCGGAAGATTTTTTAAAATTGATCAAAATTCTTCTTAAATTCACTTGAAATTCTCATTCCCGGGGTGCTTTACTGTGACTCATGTTCTTTAAAATATGAACCAATAAACCACATTTACACAGTTCGTATTCGCATAATTCCTATCGTGTTCACTATCATAATTTGATTTATTTTGGATCTAGTTTTAAACGCTAATTTTGGTAAGCTCCTTCAATTAACACAAGTTGGACCACCATTACACGTCATTTTCTTCACGAGTTCTCCTTGCATGCTAGATAACAATTGAAATGCTTAATGCTCACGAGAATTTCTCACTTTATTTTTTTATCTCTTAGAAAACGTGTGTTCACGCGGAGAATATAAAAGACGAGAACAACAGGACACAACAGAACAGCCACAAAACAGTCCCTGTTTTTGTTGTCCTCCTCATTCGTTTAAGTTCAGCTGCTTTCTACCCAGATATGTACCAACTCGCTCAGGCGAGAGCCATTCTGCGTAGCTGCTACAAATCTAAACTACATCCGTCTGGAGTCAGCCGTGCCAAGCGTATACAATTACCGGATTCCGCCATGACCGCAGTGGTCGGCGACGCCGGCCTGAAGGCCGCCGCGCTGTGGTCCAGCTGCGTCGGCTCGGGGGAGCTGGTCTGCATGTCGCCGTTCATGTCGGCGGTGGCAGCCAAGCTGGTGCTCGGAGAAGGGCTAGAGAACGCCTTCCTCGCCTCCTGCATTGAACGTTGCGTGTGATCCATTTAGACGACTCGTTCGTAGTGCAGAAACGTGCGGGAGTGGCGCACTTACGGAATTTCGCAGGGCCGAGACGCCTAACCGAATTGATCAATAGATCGTGGATCCGAATTTACCGAGGAAACAGTGGCACGCGGCCACGTTTCTTTGGCAGAGCGAAATAGCTGACATGTCTCCAGAATAGTAGGTAGCCATTCAAGAAGTATTTTAGGAACGGCATTAAAAAAGCGTAGGTTTTGTTCGTAAACAGTAAAGCGTGTACAAAGGCCTGTGATCACTCGACGTTACTGGGTACTAGTCGGGACCCCGCTCGAACTCGCGAGCAGCAAATCCTAACCTAAAGAAGGTTTTAGGTTCGAGCAAATCACGCAAGTACTGGGTTGATTTTGGTAGAAAAAAGGGAGAGGGGAAGCTGTTCGAAAAAAAAAATCATTTGCTCTTACGTGCAAGCATTTCAGTGAACTTCTTTACTGTTTCGATTGGAGTGGCGGCCTAAGAGTCGGTATTAGTTGATGCGCGCCCCCCGCAGTCAGTGAGCGCTTTGGTTGCCGCGGCTTACCTCTGAAGTAGACGGTTGGTTCGTCCTTCCGCTAAGGCAGCTTGTATCGCGAATGTTCGAACTGGAACTCTGGCAGGTTTCTTTCGATCTGCGGGTAGAAGAGGGCATCGCTGCTTAAGCGGGCATGTCACTTGGTGTTTTTCTTTGTATTTCGCTGGCATTATGAGTAAGCTGAAAAACACTAATACTGAATAGATAGAAAGACAGAAACTGTTTATTCGGTCGTTTGGCGAACCGCTATGCAACTTTCTAATTGGAATTTTTTTTCCCTAGCTGCGTTTGTTCAGAAGTTGGGTGATCAATCTTGACTAATTGCCTAATTATTCAAAATACAAAAAAATGCATGACACACAACATACTAAAGTGAGCAACATGCAGTTGGTCACGTCGTTTTAGAGTACATCGGCATATTTTTAGACTACGGCTGAGATTAGCTTAAACACCCTGTATCTCTCCACAAATGCGAAATTCTGGTTATAAGTGCATTATAAAGCGCAGAGACCACCCCAAAGACCTAGAGACCTTCCGACAAGGGCCTTCACCTGCGGACATAGAGAAAGGAACTATTTGAGGCAGCGCCATTATCCGCCAACGGAAAGCAGCAGAAAAGTTGTCGCTTTGTTGTTGTTGAAAGCGCCAACGCCACGGCTTGCGTCTCACAGAGGTGATTTTAGCGCTGATATCTTAGCTCTTTTCAATTAGTCCTCCATTATGACGTGGCACGAGTTTAAGTGGAGCGGTGAAGCGGAGCCAACACGCTCCCCTGCCTCCATACAGGGCGACAACATGGACCCCTAAACAAGCCGGAACAAGGCTGGTCTAGATACATGCAAAGTGTGCCTATCCACCAGAATAGTAACCCGATGTTCCTGCGACATCGAGCGTGACACTGGGCCAACAATCTACGCTCTCCGCAAAACATGCGCCTAACGTCTTTGACTGCTTGCATCAATATTTTTGCTTTACAAAACCCATTTGCTCCCCATATTTGCTGCAAATGTTAACTCTCCGCCACCTTTAGTTCTTTCGGGCCAGAGAGAAAACATTCTACTCGCTTCGTATAAACCTTCTTAGTAGTGCACTTTATTAATTACGAGCATGTCTGAAATCCCTACCGTACATCACCTTTAACATTCCTCCTATCATCCCCAGATTTAAACTCGGTGCCTGATTTCATTCTCCCACGGCACCGATACATATGAATACAACGATTTCGGCCTTAATTACTGTCTCCAACAGCTTCGCTGCAAAACTAAAGAATACTGAGGGCCCGGAGTGTCTCTACGTAATGCAGGGCTTTACACCTCCACCCCCTCCGCCAGTTACCCGCCGCGGTGGCTCAGTGGCAAAGGCGTTGCGCTGCTGAGCACGAGGTCGCGGGTTCGATTCCCGGCCGCGGCGGCCGCTTCTCTGATGGGGGCAAAAAGCAAAAACGCCCGTGTGTACGAGATTTCTGCGCACGTTAAAGATCCCCAGGTGGTCAAAATTAATTCGGAGCCCTCCACATCGGCGCGCCTCATCGCGTGCGTTGCGTCGGCGCGTTAAACGCCACAATCAATCAAACCCTCCGCCAGCTTTCTGATACGTAAAGGCACGCTCACTTGGGCTGGTTGCCGAGTGCGTGTAGCGCAATGTGGCGTCCGATCTTTCCCGCGCCGGCGCGACCAGCGCCAACTGCAAGTGGTGCGCCGAGCGTTCCTCTCGCGTGAGGCAGCGCACAGCCGTGGTCCGCCGTCAGCGGCCCATGCATGACAGCGTCGAGGCCGCTGACAGCCGAGCCGGAGCAGAGCAGCTCGTCCAGTTGTCCGTTCGAACTGTCCACGATCACCACTTCCTGGGACCTGCACGTCCGGGAATTTTAGGTGAAGGCACGTGTCGTGAAGCCCCCTCAAACATAAATCTGAACCCTGCATTTTTGGTGGTTCCCATTCTTGAAGACATTCGCAAGCGGGGTACCTGATGAGCGTGTTGACGGCGACGAGGCACTCGAACTCCTTTGTCCAGGGGTTTCTGAACGTCCTCCACTTGGTCTGCAGGCAGACGGACGAGCCGTCTTTGACGCGGAACTTGTACGGCTGCGTGCACACCGTCTCGTTCGTCTGCAGAACTGCGCGGCCAGGAAATGTGGGCGAATCACGCTTAATAATGTAGTAGGCACAGCATGTTGATCAAACGGGAGAAATTGTTACGTCCTTTCATCACAGCTTCATTTTTAATGCGAAGCGTCCGTCACCTACTAATCGCGGTTTCAGTGGCCTGGCCGACTGGCTTTCTGCCATCCAACCACTTAGTTGCCTGTAAAGGGTGCTCCACAGCACTGAGTGTGTTACAGCGGTGAAACAAACTTTACTCATTACTCTCACTAAAGGATTGTTTACCGTTAGTACGCACTGATCCCTCCAAACATCTAATCTGTATCTATGTCAAATACGCTATCATCGTACAATTTTTCAATTTTATACACCGTATTTTCGCGATTCTAACCTCCCTTACAATCAGAAAAAGTTTCGGAAAAAGAGTTCGCATGCGAATCTAAGCACCGCCTTTTCATGCAACCATCGCAAGGTAGATTTCACACGCGTGGAAAGGTCCCCAAGCTGATGTTGTGAAGAAGTTATTTATGAAGTGTTCAATTACAAATTACCTCGAAGAAGCGGAAGACGACCTGCTGTGGGATACTGAGAGCGGCGGTTCAAGCGGTCTGTCACGCTCTAGTGGTTGTGAGAGTGACTAAGTATCAGACGTAAGCAGTCGGTTCACTGTCTGCATGGAGTTTTCTTTAGAATATCAGCCAGTTATTTATTGTGCCCGTCTCGTCTAGACACAGCCGCGAAAAATGAGGCGCGAAAAATTCAGCCGCGAAAAATTCCGCCGCGAAAAAATTCCTTCCTCAACCAGAAACGCAAACGGCCTCACCAGTATTTCACGCTGTTCTTCGTTTATGTCGTTCAATTTTTCCACAGCTAGGGTTACACCCTTCGGTTGCAATCCAACCAACCATGGGTTGGGTTACAAATTGAGTGGAGGAGGGACTCAGGCCCGTATTCTGAGTCCCTCCTCCACTTAATTTGCTCCCTACACTCGGCAGAGGGGAGGATTCCGCAATGCTTAAGCATGGGCAAATCTCCTTCAAGAGTCTTCTCTTCCAGTGGAGGCTCGAGTGGAGGAAGGACTCAGAATACCAGGGTAAGTATCCTTTCGATGGGGAGCATGACACTGTAGTTCTCGTTCTTTTTGTGCGAAATTATTGTCTTAACCAATGATGTCTGCAGACAGTCGCGATATCCTTGGCCAAGTAAGGCAAACCGGTTCCATAGCCAGTCAAGAGTAGCCACGCGCGAAATTCGATGTACCAACAGTGGAACAAATTTCTTCTTTAAAAACTGGCTTATCAACACTAGGACCCCTCAAGAGGCGTAACCGTATTGGGGCAGTAAGCGCGAATTCAATAAAATTTCGAAATACTGAGATGCGAACTACAGCGCTGTTACTACAAGAAACTAGTCAGCTACCTGTGTAATGCCGACAGGACGGAGGAATAAAATACGTTGCGCACTCCCGATTAGAAAGTTTGATTGTGTTACCTCGTCCCACCTGAGTATTTTTTTCCACGGTACGAGGTTCAAAGTCGCCGACTTTAAGGAGCGCAAGAGACATTTATTTGCTGATGATATTCAAGCTGCAGCAACATCAGCTTGGATTCTTTGCCGTGTCGGCCATTTTTCAATCGAAACAAAACTTTTTCTTTCTCACCCTTCTTGTGACACTCGGACAGCCGCAGCACGTCGTCCTGGCTGTAATACTCGTAGCACGCCGTGCCAAGTAGTTCTTGGGGCAGGTAGCCGAGAATAAGCGTAGCCCTGCGAGGAGAGCAGAGCACACAAAAAACCGAGCTCAGATTGCGTCGTGCAAGTTCAGATAACCAAGCTAGATAGCGAACAACGTTAAACCGCGCCTGAGTTTTAACAATCCGACCCTGTACACCCGGTCTAATCTGTGAGGTCTGGCAAAGGGCTCATGTACAATTTAAAACTCCTTAAGTAGGAGGAGCAATAACTTTTATTGCAAGAGAGCAAAGGTTTGTTTGCTTCCTGAGGCAGTGGCGCCCTTACTCTTAAGGTACCAGAGTCAGAGCATAAGCTGGTCGTTTAGGTCCGAGCTGGTCGGCGCAACGTTCCATTGCTCAAGGGACGGACTAGCACCTAATGTCGCATTCCTTGGTATTTGTATTTTGTTTCTTCGGGACAAAGAAGCTCCTGTGACTCGAATTCAAACCAGTGTCCCTGTGCGCGTTAGCGGAGCATCCTAACGCTGCCGCGGGGGCGTAACAATGCGAAATCAAAATTCTGCAAAACCAAAATCTCGGCAGGTCCGTGGATTCAACACGCAAAAAGTTTTTCTGCATCTCGTAAGATTGTTATCGAGTGTAGAGAAGAAAAAAAAAATGAAGGAAGCTCACACTTACGCGTAAGATTTGAAGGTAGCGAAGCTGCACGCAACCTCCACGACCATCACGACAGTTTAAATCCACGATTGCACCCGATTTCCTTCTTCGCTGCCGCCGCAACGACCTTCACTCCATCATTGTTGCTATAAATGTGAGCTTCCTTCTTGGAGGAGCGTACGCTATGACCGGTCTTTCTCGTTCCGAGCAAGTGTTGGCATTTTAAGGGCGAGCGCCGGAGTTTTTATTTTTTTCAATCTCCCAAGTGGTATGCTTGGCTTGACGAATGTGCGCAGTGGACGCTGGGCGGTCGTCGCGAGGCGCGCACACACGAGCGCTAGGCACTTCCTCGGTTTTGTTAACTGCCGGGCGGTCGCCGGTCGCTCGGCAATTTCTAGGCATTTTTAACTGCGGACACGAAAAATTACGATTTGCGAAAGAGCTTCGCCCTTAAAAAAAGGCAGAAAGTAAAAGAGAGGCATAAATGTTAACTAGGCTATTGTCTTTCCCGCACGTGGGAAATGGGACAGTGGCAATCGTGAGAAAACAAAAGGAAGGCAGGGGAAATAAACAGAACATAGAGACGTGTGCCTAGCGTTAGGGCACTGGACAATCGACTTCAGTGATTTCCACTTGGGACTTTCGGACTATAGTCCCTTGTACAGGTTCTTAGTTCACACTTAGCGTAAGAGCACCCTTGTCGCCTTGCAGGCAGGTGACGGAGAAGGTGGGCGACGAACGATCTCATCAGAAAATGGCTGCTGAGGGTTTAGGTTCCACGAGGTTACAATATTGACGAGAGCTGCTGTCTTCCCTAAGAAAAAAGTGGCAACTCGCATAAAAATGCCGAATAGTCTCTGTCGTGCCGCAGACTTCACACTCGGCGGTTGCTGCCATTCCGATTGAGTAGGAGTGAATACTTGTGAATGATCAAGCAGCTTTTAACCGGAAAGCCGTACGTTCAGTTGCTTCTGGGAAAAGTATTGAATTGAATTGATCCAGCGGCGCCATAGAAGGGTCGCGACAGATCGTGGCGAACTTCGTGCAGACGCATGCGAAGGCGCACGATATGTATCTCTATAACTCTTAATTCTCAGCGAATCTGTGATGCACTGCTCGAACATGCTGAGAAGAACCTTTCCGGCCATTATCATGACTGCAAATAATTTGGTCCGCTGCTTGAAAATTCAATACTGTTTTAGCGATGTACCGAGTGCTATTTTCTCCTTTAATAGCAATTACGAAGAATACAATAACAAGGAACGAGACATGTTCACTCGGCCGCTACGTGCGAGCGCCAATACCTGAGCAGTGCTACCACATAACAATTACCTTTTTTATATTTAGTCTAATTTAATCCGTGGCTGAAACATCTAACATAACAAATTGATTATCTTTTACTGTGTCAGTTTGCTTTTCCTTTTAGCGAGCAGTGTTTTGTAATGTAAGTTTCCTTGTGTTGTAAGAGTGCTTCAGCTATTTTCGATTTGGTGTCGTTTCGTAATGTTATCTTCTTTGCGCCGTAAGGATGTTTCAGCTATTTTCGATTTGTTGTCGACGTTGCAAAAAGGCAAAGACTTCGTTGAAAATGAGAGGACGAAGCAAAAATGTACGTCAGTGCAATCGGAGAAGCTGAGGGCATGGGAAACTATAAATGCCGGAGCATTCTGCCACATTCGGCATGCAGCGCAAATGGCAGCAGTCGTGAAATTGCGGCTTTTCGCCCTCTTGCCCTGAAAGCCACGAGGCTTAGCGGCAGCTAAGCTGTTTCAATTCCAGCGAAAAAAGAAAGTAAAAATCAGTCAGTGCTTTTCCCAGCAGCCCTTGGAAGCACTCACTTTTTGTCGACGAAGAGGAACTTCCCGTCGACGGCGTGCCTGGAGACGAACTCGAGTGGCTCAGCGTCCAGGGCATTCCTCGTCGGGGGGATGCTGGCCAGGTCTCCGTGCACTCGTCCCACGGCCACCAGGCAGCTGAGGTTGCATCTGGGGAAAGGGAAGAAAGGCACCGCTCGCCGTTTCCGCCAATACAAAGATACGTAGAAGCCGAAAGTATAGGGCCCTAGGCGCATATTTACTTGTTTTTTAAAAAAAGTATATGCGTAACGCCGGGTTCATACTGTTGCCGCAACTGTCGTAATAACTTTAAAGAATTACCTCATTTCACGTCTCACCTAGCCGACCTGCCTGACACGCCGTTTTTTTTTTACGTCCATAGATCACGATATGGCTTTTGCGTCAGTAGCCTGAACATTGCCTAAGGCGTCATTTTCTCTTCATACATCTTTATCGCAGTAGCAATACGTCTTCGTGAGCGTAAAGCTTGTACCGGCATTATAATCTTAGGAGTGGGCGCCTCCGTTTGGGCTGCGCATGCAAGCAAAAACGTGACTCATGTCACATGCAAAGACCATAATAAACGGATCTAAATTTAGGAATTTAGTTAGGCCACGCACCTCTAATGTCATTCCGCGCAGGGGCTCTGCAAAGACTGCAACCGCGGTCAGATAGCTGATAACTGCCTTACGCACGAAAAATCGCCTCCCGGCAAGATCGAGCTTTCGCCCAGTTTTACGCGTACGGCTAACAAGCTTTCTTTCCCCGAGCGTAAGAGCAGATTACGCGTCCGTCGCGTAGATCATGCTATAAAACAACTATGCGTGTTTGCTTTGTAACTCTCGTATCGAGTGCACCCGCTCACCCTTCGCTGTCGTCTGCGGCGGCGTCTTCGGGCAGGCTGAGCTTCGCGGGCGCCCAGGACTTGAGGTATCCCGTGCAGTGGATGACCGAGTAGCGGCGGTCGAAGCTGTGCGACTTGCGGCGCCGCTGGCCGCCCGTGGTGGTGTCCGCCTCCTCCTTGACGGTCGCCTGCGTCTTGCACTTCATGCGGCAGAAGAAAGAGCGCCGCGCCCCGGGGCACAGCCGGCTCTGCCGCTGGGGGAAGTCACCCTTCAGCGGAAGCATGGCTGCGCCACGGCGGGAAAATGCAATTACAAACGATGCTTTGTCCCGCCGATTCATCGCAAACGTCAAAAATATAATCGACATAATAAATAAAACTGAAGAAGCAGTGGCGACTCCCCAGCCTCTTTCCAGTGATTTCTCTATGACTTCATAGAATCTTGTTTGTGCGATTGGCGGCCGACGACCAAAACCACGTACAGAAACATGACTGGGCGATTGTAGTGAGACATCTAGCTCCGTCTGCTTGTATCAATTGAATATGAACCTCTAGATAAAATACTGACAAATATATTAACACGAAAGTGTTTTATTACGGGATGCACCAAGATTTCAGTCACGTCATGTCCGTCACGGAAATGGCGCCAGTACAACGAAGCAAGCGGCCTGTAAAGGGTGCACCTTTGCACACAGGGTCTTCTTGTGGGGAAGCAACCTTTAGTACTAAAGAGTACGCTATACTTAGGGTTGTTCGTTTTCGGGTTTTATATTTTAACACAAAAGTGTTCTATGCCGGGATACACCAAGGTATCACTGACGTCATATCCGTCACGGAAATGACGCCAGTACAACGAAGCAAGCGGCCTGTAAAGGGGGCACCCCAGCCCACAGGGACTTCTTGCGGGGTAGCAACCTTTATAACTAAAGACTACGTTATACTTAGGGTTGTTCGTTTTCAGGTTTTATATTTTAACACGAAAGTGTTTTGTGCCGGGATACACCGAGATTTCACTGACGTCATAGCCGTCATGAAAATGACGCCAGTACAGCGAAGCAAGCGGCCTTTAAAGGGTGCACCCCAGCCCACAGGGTCTTGCGGGGAAGCGACCTTTAGAACTAAAGAGTACGTTATACTTAGGGTTGTTCCTTTTCGGGTTTTATATTTTAACACGGAAGTGGATACACCAAGATTTCACAAACGTCATATCTGTCACGGAAATGACGCCAGCACACCTTGCCGAAGCGACCCGCCAGCAGGACGTCGCTCGCCAATCACACCCACAAGACAGCCGCCGACCCGCAAGTCACCTCAGCTGCAGATTTCGCAGCACATTTCACTTTCGCGTTTACCGATTCCTATGATAAAGGAATCAACCAATTTTTAGTGCTGACCCATTTTACGTCACTCCTACCAATATTACGTCCCTGTAACGCAACATTTGACGGTCAATTTCAATATTTCTTGCGTTTTTCTGGTTTAGAAACGCGATTTGTGGCCGGAATGGAGCTGAGGGAGTTACCAAGGCTATTTCACCCAAATTGAACAAAGTTATATATTGTCGTCAGATGGCCACTTGAAGCCAGGCGACGAAACGACAGGGTCGAACACGCACGAGAGAGGTAAAACACGCACTCTGCTTGTCGTCGTGCATGCGGGGGGATTTGCGTGACAATGAAAGCACTCATTGGATTTTTTTTTGTTCTGTGAAATTGTAAGGTCCAAATATCCATCATTTCGAGTTTATACAATTGAGGCAAAAAAGAGATGCTCAACCTTAAGCGTGCGTATGTCTCACGTAGCTTAGACCGAGAATTAAAACTACAAATGTCAGTTTTTTCTGCTACAAATTAATCTCAAATTAGTCACCCAACGAGCCCCCGCATTATATTTGCACTTTAATAAATTCATTAATAACCCGCCGTGGTGGCCCAGTGGCTAAGGCGTTGTGCTGCTGAGCACGAGAACGCGGGTTGGATTCCCGGCCGCGGTGGCCGCCTTTCTGATGGAAGTCAGTGAGTCAGTTAGTGAGTCAGTCAGTCAGTGAGTCAGTGAATCAATCAATCAATCAGTCCATCAGTTAGTCAATCAGTCAGTCAGTGATTCGGTCAATAGGTCAGTTAGTCAGTCAGTCAATCAATCAAATAATTAACTAATTACTTAATTAATTACTTCCAGATACTATTTGACACTATAATTAATGAATACATAACATTTTATGAATTGTTTGTTTTAATGATTGAATAACGTTTTACGGTAGACTGTAGCAGAAAAAATCTTTCATCCAAATTTCGTGACCCGCCCTGTACACAGCGACCATACTTTGGAGATACAAAACAGGTTTAGGACATGCCCAGAACATGCCAGGCCACGTCTCGTATATCCAGCGCATGCCAACATGTAATGCTACGCTACGGTGTACACCTTGTCGTGCCAAGCTATTACAAGCATACGCTGTAGTGCAGACAAGGAGCGTAGTGCTCACTCTTGGCGTCAATGAGCCTCTCCTTTGGAGACAAGTCGGAAGACGAGAGCTGCTCTTTCACTTTGGCGATGTCCTTCGGGTGTAGGATGTCGAACCAGCTCTGCCCAAGGAGGTCACCCTGTGGAGCAGGCACCACAAATAAGGCAATAAGGCTACGCGTGGTCCACGCTTAACAGGCCAGCAATAGTTTGGGGTTTGGGAAACTAGCTTAAGTAATCGCGAGTGAGTTTCCAGGCGACTTTGTGCCACTGTGCTTGCATAATCGGGAAAACAAATTACTGTGGATTGCTTTTCCGACAAAAATTCTTACTTTTTGCAGAAGAAAGGCAAGCCGAATAAAATAATATTTTACACTTTTTGGCTCATGTTTACGAAGCTGGTAAAAACACGGAACACTAATAAAGATCCGTCCGCGACGTTTTTATCCCAATATGAAATAAAGATAAACGTTACAGCAAGTTGCACGAAAATATGCATTGGTAGGCATTATTAATGCCACTGTGTTTTCTACTTCCTCGCCGGTTTCATTTTTACCGGTGTTTTCCTTTCGTCTGTTTTTAATAAAGTGCCGGCTGTTAAAAACATGCCGACTTTTCACTCTACCCGTGCCTACGTCAACCTCATCCTCATCGGCGATTCTTGCCTTTAAAGGGTACTCCACCGCAAGCACACTCTTGCTGCGGGGAAGGTGACCCCACGGAGTTACCAGCTAGGGAAGCCATTGCAGCGTTGGCTGATAATTATCGCAGCAATCGTTGGCGATTTTAATGGTAATCTAACACACTAACTCAATAATAATCACGATAATTATTATAATTAATTATCACTATCACGACAATGTGAGTAGGCACAAGCTGCAAGGCACATCAGCTCTGAATTATCCCATCAAACTTGTATTTTCGTCTGCCCGCCTTTTTCTTCTTCTTTTCGGAGTCAGCGCCTTTTCCGCGGTAGTTACATGCGTTTTCATGCCCAACTTCATTCGGGTATGCTTCGTCATTGGCTGCTTCGAATAAAGAAAAAAAATCTTAAGTGTTACCTCGTCGATACTACATAGCTTTGAGACCCAGCTTCTAGTCTCTCTTTATTAGCTAATACTTCGCCTTCTCTAAGGGTACAGATATCTGAAGCCTGCCTTTGCAGTTTAAAAGCACAAGCGCCGCAATGGCTCATTCAGCTCGAACCGCCACCCATGGGTGGAATGTTCAAGAAGTGAGAGATTTATTTCCCGTCGACTTTTCCCCGGGACAGACACTTGGCGCAACAAACGCCGTAATTTAAAAAAAGAATAAAATATGTCATTATATTTCCACCATCGCTGACAGAAGGATCTTGCGTTAAGAAGGACACGCGTCATAAACATGAAAATTCGGCATATCCTTAGGAAAGGAGCAACAGATGTTACACACACACGTCCTTCACTGTTCTTGTTGTCACTGCTGTGGCTGTTGTAGAAGTGACAACTGCCCGTGAATATGTGTGACCCTAGCCCCAAGTTTTCTAAATTTTCTGACTGCACCTTTCTTCGTGTAAAATATGTGAAATGCAGAGCTGGCCTGGTAGCGCAGTTCGCGCATTTACAGACGCTAACCAAACCCCCATGCCGGCGACAATGTAATCTTGTAGCGTCGACGGAGGGGCGCTCTTCATACCTGGGTATAATTCAGGGTCTGTTGCACGGACTCCGACATAAACAGAATGCGTCCCCGGTCGCAGCTTACAACGAACAGGAAGCCGTCAGCAGCCTACAAAGACACGAACAATCACAAGAGGCAGACATTGTTATTCTCGCGTTCCCTTTGTAGTCTTTGCTTCAGTTAATAATTCGCACGTGAAAAAGCGTAATTTAACAAAACCAGCCGGGTGTTCCTTTAATCGGACGACTCATAGTGCTTAGAGCTGATACACAAGGCACTTTTACCCTGTTGCTTTTCCCGGGCGGAACCGTAAGGAATTTGCGTTCATTATTACTATTGCCGTCATTTCTTCGTCGGTTCTGAACAAATTACAGTGTCAACCACACTTTAATTTGCGTCCCTATTAGGCGCAAAGTGCACGTTTATGCACGTATTTCTGATATGTAAGGAATGCAGATGATTAACTTGGCATCGCCGTTGAGGATACACAAAGAATCCTGTTCATTTGAACACGTGGAAATGAGACGCATACACCGGCCTGGCCCCAGACTAGTCTACAAATAGCAATGCCGCCATCAGATAGAGACACACAGAGACATCTCAATATTACCGTATTTTCGCGATTCTAAGCACCCTCTCCTACTTTAGGAGAAAAAAATGGAAAAGAAAAGTTTGCATGCAAATCTAAGCACCCCCTTTTCTAAGCAAACATCGCAAGGCGGATTTCAGACGCGTGGAAGCGGGCCCGATTTGACGATGTGGCCAAGTAATTTCTGAAGTTTTCAATTAAAAACCACTTATCGGAACACAAGACGACCTGCTGGAAAACTGAAAGCGGTGGCCCACACGGCACAACAGACTCGAATGGTAGTGAGGGTAACTGACTATCAGACGTAGTAAGTAGGTTCCCTGTCTGTATTTATCTTTGTAATGTTTGTCAAATAAAAAATTGCCTTGCGCTCGTCTCGTCGAGATACAGCTGAGAAAAAAGTGTCGGGGGGGGGGGGGGGGGGTAATTTAGGTTTTCTGAATCTAAGCACTCCTCCTCACTTTGGGCATCGAGATGGTGGAAAAAAGGGGGGCTTAGAATCGAGGGAATACGGTAATTAACGCATAATTAACGCAGTGACCAGGAGAAAGAAAAACGCGCATCCCTCGTATGCTCTATACTTGTCCCCGGTGGCCCGATTGCGCGTACCTGTAGAACAACGTTCTTGACGTCCTCGTCCGATAACCACGGTGGCTTGTAGTGTCCTTCCGTGTAGGAGTTGATTGAACCTGCGTCGGTCGTTTCACGGGAATCGTTAGAAGGGTTTGTAAGAATCGTAAGCCAGCCAGTGTTGCCGCCTTTCGGCGACCATGCATCACGGCAACGTTTGCAACACAGGGCGGGCCATATGACGCACCTCGGATGGTCTTGATGTGCTGCACGGCCATCCGGAGCACGGTGAGCTTGTCCAGCTTGCGAGACATGGCCTTGCACATGGGCACCAGCGACGACATCTCGCTGATGTACAGGTTCATCTTGTCCCGCCGGCGCTTCTCGATCTCGCTGTGGTTTTGCCTGAAACGAGCACCAGTCGACGCTGCTGAATTTTTTCCCTTTTTCGGGGGGAAGGGGGTGCGAGTGTTGAGGGCGATGGACATGAGAGCTTCAGAGGCGCCTACCTCAGGAAGTAGGAATGCTCTACAATGTATAATTCTCTGACACTCGTATTGCTTACAGATTGTTGATAGCCGTGTACATTGAAAAGATGTCAAGGCATGTCCGTCATTCTAATTTTAAGGAATAGGCGAATATTCGGTGTTGTCGAATATTCGATCGAATTGCTCTCTATTCGGTGTTCGCTTCGAACCGAATGCTGGTATTCAATATTTTCGAATTATTCGGCTCTCCCGCACATGAAAAAGCTTTTCGGTCAAGCCTTTCGGGGTGTCAACCCAGGCTTGTCGCGAGACCCCGCCAACGTGGAGATTTCTATCATCAGTGCCAAGTTGTTGCCTTGCCTAGAAGTTCGACGAGCGTTCGGCCGCCGTAACACCTTCCGATGAAATTCGACACTGAAACGACACCGCTGCAGCAAAGCGGCACCAAGCCGGCACACTTGTACTGTCGATTGGCTACGGAATTAGCGGAACACTGTTATACATGGCGGCCTGTAACTTGCGCTTTGGTTGCTACTGCCGCGGATACTAGCGGCTACAGTACTCTTTTTTAGCGGAGCTTCTAGGTAGCAATAAATCTCTGGAACCAACTTCGTGTCACTTTTCTATTTGGCGACTACTAATTGCGCTTGAATACAAATATGATAATCTAAGTGGACCTTTCACTTTTGTATTTACATTTTTTTCAATATCTTCTTAGAATTGAGTAAATTAGAATCTAGTAAATATGGCAGCTCATTGTGTGAGCTGTGACAGACAAATGACAGACTATGAGCCTCCGGGTGCCTCTGTGCTCCTGCGGTTAGAAAACCCTCTCGAGTGGTAAAACCATGGCAGCCGTCTTTACATAGCTCTGGTCAAGGTGCCACAAAAGTACCTTACGATTATTACCACGCAGGCGAGGAGCGAGAGGACGTTCTCGGCCGCAGAAAATGTTGTGAGCAGCCACCGGGCGTTGCTTCTCCCGGAGCACGTGGAGCAACTAGTATTTCTTCACGAAAACTTGTGAATACAGTAAAGAAAAACTGTGCATAAAATTTCTGAACAAATACTAAACTGGCATTATTTTCAGAAAATGCTGTGCCTACGTGACTTCTAATTCTTAGTCGGGTCGCAATTTGCTCATTACTTTTGTCATTTGTGATGTGTACTATACGAACTATTTGAATGTCAATGTCTTCAACAGAACTATGTCTGGTCGGGTTAAACTTAAGGAAGAGACGAAATACACCAACCAAGACCGTTTTCGAACTATTCGATTCGAAATTATTTGACCAAACGACTATTCGCTTCGAATTCGCTTCTAACGTCAAATTCACTATTCGCCCATCCCTGCAATTTATTATTTTATTTTTGCTGATAAGGCATACACACTATACCACGCAGCTCGAGTTTTTAATTTAAAAATTCAATATCGGGAAAAACTAGTTTGATGTAAAATGTTTCATATCGTGGGCGATACGTGATATAACCGCAAACTTGTAAGAATGGCGGCTGTTGGACTACGCCAAAGATTAGGCGCACCATCACCCAAAACTTTGACGAATTGGTTTGCCTGGCAAGAGGGCCGGGGGGTTTACTTGTGAAACTGAGAGAAGAGAGTGAAATGACTGCGCATAACACAGCCACCGACACCCTTGCTTGAATCTTCAACTTGCGTAGGGCAAGAGGCCACCCCTTTATATACCCGAAGATAACTAGTATATAACCACGCTACTAGGTGACTGTAACCGCATGAAACAAAGAATTCATGCAACCTGGGATGCGCACTTGCACGCTTTGTTCCGTCGCTTCAAACCCGGAACTTAATAAATGCTATTTTTTCTGTACATGACTTATCAACTTTTTCTCGACTGAAGGGCTCGCAAAACACAAACGCCCAAAGTTGGCGCCTCTTAAGCGGTATTCATGACGTATAGTCTCCGTCAAAATTTTCTAGACCACACCAAAGATTCCTGGGCCACAAAAAATTCAAAACAAACTCATAATTAACTGTAACGAAACTATTTCATGACAGTAAAAAAGAAAAATTTCATCTCCAGCTTTCTGGCATAAAACGTTTAAATCTCGCTCGACAGGGGAGCTTGTGCTTTGACTTTTTTTTTTATGGCCTATGCACTTTTGGCATGGCCTAGAAGATTTTGATACAGACTGTACCTCCCCTGCTTCCACGAAGTCCGATTACTCTATGAATACTACTATCTTCTCTTGATGTTGGCCAGTCACGAGCCGTTTTATATAGCGGAAAGCTTCGTGACTGTGGCAGTGCAGGTGCTCTCAGGGACTACCATGTTTTGAGGCCAGGTTTTGTAAACTGCTGGGCGACGTGCAAGAAAACCATCGTCACAAAGCAAGAAAATAAACTAAAGCGCTGAGACTGATATCCTCTCCGAAGGCAAGTTGTCGCCCGCTGCTTAGCGCGACCATTGAAACAGCACTGAGGTTCAAAGCAGCGAGAGGATGCCTACTTTTTGGCGTCTTCCGCCTCCGACCTCGCAGCGCCGGCGTCCTCTTCCTCGCCATCCCCCATTTCGCTGCAACAGAGAACGGATGCAGTGCATCAGGGGAAAGGTGCCGTTGTCAGAGGTGACGGTGTTTTGGTTGCCTGCCTGGATAGTATCCGGTAGTGAAATTAGATTTTCGAGTGCTGGAATTGGCACTTTTTTTTTATCCACCGTGTTCAACTAATGAAGGAGTTGTCGCTGTTTCAGATGTCTTTAATACATAGGCGGGCAGAGTTGACGCTCCTGCTGCTCCTTCGCAAGGAGTCAACGTGGCAGCACCAAATGCAGCAAAACAACTGCGGAGGTAAAGCGCACGCAAACCCAGTCTTAACCTAAACATAAAAAATAAAAGCACCGAAACGTACCAATGGTAAGGCTCGCAAAAAAAACAAAACAGCGCGGTTGTGGAATACTGAAAAACAAAAACTGCAAAGGTAGGGGAGAAGTTCCACGAAAACACAACATTCACAGACACGGTAATATTATATACGTTGATGTTGTTTATGATCATAAGACATCAAAAGTGACAGGGTACAAATATGACCTCTTTAACCTATTTATTTATTTCTGACGCAAGTCCAAGCGTCACTCATTACGATATTTCCCATCACTTTTTACACGTGCAGAACGTATAAACCTGATCACTCACCGCTCTATTGCACTGTAACGCGATTATGCCGCGCAAAAAAAAGGCGACGTGTAAAGCGGGCTTGTTTTATACATGTGTACAGCACTTGTGTAAAGCTTGTGCAGGCGTAGAGCGCTGGAATGGCAAACCAGAGAGAATCTACGTGCATACTCTGGAGTCCAGCACGTAGCCATGCCCACACCCATTCCCGCAGAGGGGCATTAGTCGACGCTTCATAAGCAAAAATTCATGCTGAGCCTGCCGCACATGCGTTAAAGGGACCCCGCAACACTTTTTTCAACTTTTTTTTTAAATATTAAATGCTTGCGGAATGTAGTACCCCAACGCACCCAGTACTTAGATTAGGGGGTCGCAAAGTACCTCAACCAAAAATTACTGCTCTATGCCCATCAGATAACTTGGAAACTTGCTCATAAGATTTTTCTCTCTTTCCCGGTCTTGACGTTCTTCAGCGGCCCGATTTACGTCCCTAAGTCTACGTAGCGGATGTTGGCCGGTTTTTCTTCAGCTGCAGTGATGGACGCTTTTTGATAGCAACTTAAAAAAAAGCCACAAAAACAAAGCAGAAATGGAAGGTGTATCTGTTGCGACGAGCAAATCACGCAGTGCTGCTCCGTGCTGGCAATAACTATAGCTTTCGCAGGGTATCCAGACGCGAAGGAAAAAGTGAAATCGCTTATCGAAAGTGTGGCAGGGTCCCTTTGAAGCGAACACGAAAAAATCATTTGGACCCGCTATGTGACTGACGCCCGTGCATGATACAAATGCGGCTAGCGTTCGCTCCTCAGACAAATCAGCCTCGGATCTTCTCATTATTTTTAACTCTTCATTTCAGCTTGGCATATATCACTGGCGCCTATGTGCAGCCTTCGAGGTAATCATAAAATCTGGAAATACCTCAACGTCCATAGTGTCCTCTTGGCGCTTGCCTCACTCGAGAAATCTGCTTGAGGGTCCATGGCGATGGCCAGATTACTTGACTCCTACGCCCAGACGCTCGGCCTTCTTGCAATACCCAAAACTGCAAAGAAATCCGCGCAGCGATATCGGTGACCCGTGAGGCCAAGCCACGTGATAGTATATATCTTTAAATTAACTAAGAAAGATCTCCCTCTAGGGTTGCTAAAGGGATGCCAAGCAGATCTTGACTCAAAGCCGTAAAGAGTAGAATATACCGTGACAGATCGCTCAGTGGCCTCGTTTCAGATCAAATTATTTGGGGTGGGATGGCGGGTAGTACTCTGTTTCCGTTGCTCCTCTGAGTCTTAGTGCTCTCTCTAAGCGTGTCCACGAAACATGATTGCTAACAATGAAATCGTCGTTTTCAAGCTGTCCCTACGAGAATTTCTAACCTTAACTATGATGGTAAGTTTGGCGAGTTAGTTAAGATTCGTAAAAATTTGTTTTTGTCGTGACTGGCGCCGCTAACTGCAGCGCGAGGCAGAGTATTATTTCTTTGCTTTTTTCCTACATTTATATTTCCTGTATTAAACTTTGTTTTTAAATCTTCGTTTCTTTCCTTTCACAAAAGCCTGAATTATCAACTAAAAGAACGCTGTGATTTTCGTTACTGTGCTTGTATTTTGTTTTAAATCTTTGCAAGGCTATACCCATGCGCTAAGCGATGTTGACATTCAGGAAGCGTGCCACGAGTGGTGATAGTTTGGAAAAGCTTTTCCTATACACTTCGTCTTGAGTCTCGATATATTTGAAGGCGCATAGACGGCGCTCGATTTTTTTTTTTTTTTTTGCAGTACCAAAAAATGTGCAAGCACGAAAAATGGCTGATGAAGGTTTTCTCCGAACCACCCAAAACCTCTGGCTACTAGCAACAGAACGCTGCGCATTAAAATTTCGAATACCGCTTATCAACGCACAGTCGTGACCCGAGCCTGCCACAGAAGTGTTAGTTGTGCCATTTGGATACCGTGCTTTGAACTTCACCACTGTGATCCTACGAGTATAAATCACTAATTTGGATCACACCTTAAACAACAAGAAAATCAGCTCAGTTTCTTTACAAGGGCCAACTCCTCTCATGACGTGGAAAGAGACACCGATCACATTCTGCAAGCTTATACTACATCTGTCAAGCGCGGACAAAGGGGACGCAGGCGGGATTCTCCTCTATTCGCGTGGTAAAGAGGACGTGCCTTGGATGGTTGGTTGGGGAAGGGTTGGCTTCTCACACCAGCCGCGGACCAGCGGCCAGGTCCCTCGGCAAAGGCGGGTGGGTCGACGGAAAGCCGGCGCTCGTCTCCCAGCGGACAACGGGCGTTCAACCCGTGAGCCCGCTCGGCGCAGCCGGCTGTCCAGGGCATGGCATCGGGACGCCACAGCTGGTGGCCGCAGGACCACCACGCGCCAAGCAACGAACCAGCTGCGGCCGAATAACAGGGAAAATTCAGCGCGCTGGTCCACCATACGCTCGACAATATTTGTACAAGCTGCAAAAAACGTAACAGATTTCTTGTGCACTCCATCACCGAGGTCGCCTTCTGCACCACGTCTCTTCTCGGTGATTTCCAAGTGTTTCTTTCGTGTGTGGCAATTTATTTAGCCAAGAATTGTATTATCTGTCCACGAAGTTTCCTGCATCCGTGTTTTTTCTCGCCCTTTGGTATTCATTTTCGTGTGCTTCCTGTTGCCTACCTTCCCCATCGCGTTTCCTTCTCCACTCGCATTGCTGCCCTAAACTGCGTGTAAATGTGTTTGGCAGCAAAAAAACAAACAAAAAAAAACGCCCGTCTGTACGAGATTTCGGCGCAAGCTAAAGATTCCCAGGTGGCCAAAATTAATCTGGAGCCCTCCACTACGGTTCGCCTCATCGCCTGCGTTGCGTCAGCGCGTTAAAACCCTACAATCAAATCAAACTTACTCCATGCTAATCATGCTCGCTTCCGATCCCAAAGGTCTACAAGTGTCAACTTTTTTTATTTTATTTTCTTGTACCTTTAACTGACCCAAGTTCTTTTTGCAGGTGAAATGCACTCCGCTAGCACAGTGCAAGTGAACGACTCTCTCTCTCTCTCTCTTTCTCCCTCCAACACACACACATAATTAGCTTCAAATACGAGCTACTGTTCATTATGTGAACATGCTTTCCGGATGCTTGCCATCTCAGGCTAATTATAGTCCTGATTTCCTTCTCATACCTTCGACCAGCGCTAAAACTTGTCCGGGGTAATTGTACAGACATACGCCCTTCACAAAATGTTTCTGGCGCAACAGCTGATCTACTGTTCAGCCGTGTGATGTCGTTGATTCGTCCTGCGCGTTTCCGCAGACGCCAGCTGGGTGCGCGCTTTTGCCGACCTTGCCGACTAACGCTTTCACGTTAAAAATAATTGTCGCACGAATTCAAGAGCAGCCGCCATCTTATCCACTGCCGGTTCACAACGACAGTGGCGGACGCACATGCGACTCTCTCACCGAACGGGCTGCAACCGGCTAGAGCACCGCAGCTTTCTCTCTCACAAACATAGGCAGAGCAGCCGCCGATGTTGTGAGGCGACACAGCCGCTCCTCGGCCCACCCCCCGTTAATCTGTGGTGCGCGTTCTGAAACGGCCCCTATTCCCATTTTTAACTCGGCTTTACAAATGCTCGCTGCACAAGTCACCCAAAAGCCACTGGAAGGACGCTGCAAAAACCCCTGTTGGGAAAAATGTTCTTTATGGACCTGTAAGCTATTCACAGCTGAACGACAGACGTGACATCATAATCATATAAGCAACGCCACAACGATATGCGGTGCGGCCAGTGACGTCGGTGCCAAAAGCGATGCAACGTCTGGTTATAGCTCTTGTCTTGTATAATTACTGTGCTAATTACTAAAAGTCTAATTACTGTCTAATCAGACTCTTGTCTGATTACTGTGTGGTAAGGTAAGCAGAAATAACAAAAAATGTTATTTGACTATTTTTATTTTCCTTTTACTGCGAAGCAGCTATACGTCAGACACCCACCCCAGGTTTCATTCCGGTGAAGCGGATTTACTCAGCGCCTCTCCGGTGCTCCGTGGACTTTGTTCAGCTTCGCAGGTCATCCTTCTTCACAGAGTGGAAGGGCGCTATTTTTCTGCAGGAGCTTATTAGGAAAAGCTGGCTGCACCTCCAATGGTCCAGCTAGATTGACAGGCAAACAGAATGGCCCTGCCGAAGTTACACGGCGTCAGGCTTGCAGCGCATCGAACAGAGCCAAGCGGGCAGCCGAGAGGGCAGGCTCGGAACAGTTCAAATGAATCGAGGCGATAAACACGGCGCGAAGCCTGAAGCGACAGATGCTGCGGCAGAAGTAATTGGCCAAGGAGTCGGCAGCCAGGTACTTGACTCTTCGCTGTTTAATCCACGCAATACGTGCATACAAGTACTACGACAATTACGCGCTGCGGGATGAACTCAGCGCCTTCGGCAGGGTCTGTGAATGGCTGTTGTTCAAGGCGTACGACAGAGCAGATAGCCAACCATACCAAACCATCCCCGAAAGCGAGGTCCCAGGCGAAGGCATCTCCTACGTTTTGTCGAGTCACAACTGCTTAAAAATTTCCGTGATAGCATTTTCGACCACTGTGTAAGTGCTGTCATGCGATAGCTTGAATCCGATTATACAAAAGGCTGGCGACGTACATCCTGGCAACATACGCCTGCTCTGAGAAAGGGAACGTGCAGTTTCCTGTCAACTCCCATTCGCGACGTCCTAAGATGCACTTCGCGTATCGAGAGTAAAGGTTTCTTTCCCGTCCGGATTAGATTGTCATTCGTGCTCATGACGAACAGGCTGCGCCCCGGGGAAAATATTTCTTAGTTCCGCGCCCGTGCGTCGCCAGACGGCCGTGACAGCGAGACGCCCATCCGCGAGCTTCGCGACCACCGGCACACGCCAGCCCACGGCTACCAGAATTGCGGCCACCTTTCGCCCCAAGCCGCCTCACATTTCGTGTGCAAGCATCGGCGCCTCTCGTTCGATCTGCCCTTTCAGTTGTCCTCGGACTATCGCCGCCTGCCGAAGACATCGGCGCCGAGACGCGTCAAAGGGAAATTGCGAAGCGCTTTCTAGCTTTGTCTCTTCGCCTTTCCCTTCGGCCCAACGCCGAGCGTGAGGCTACGGAGCCGCTGCTAGCTGCCCGGCCGTTATTTGTCCCACTCAAAGAAAAAAGCAGTGTCCGAGCGCGCGGCTCAACAAAGCGGCATTATTTGCGCCGGCTCCCGAGCGCTTCCCGCGCTTCCGACCATTGTGATGCGAAAAGCATGGCGTCCCACAGCGTGAGCGCGAGTCAGACGCTCGGCACTCGACGATGCCGCCATGCCTCGTATTTGTGACGCGGAATGTACGTTGAGACCGCTGTCCTGGCGTCTACACGCTTCCTTTCGGAGCAAACACAGAAAACTGGGCTCACGTCAGTCCCTCTCTCTCCCTACAACGCCCACGCGATACGAGGCGGGCCAGGGTTGACGCCTTGTTCTTGCGACATGAACCATGCGCGGGACGACGTATATGCACCGGATCGTAGGACAGAAGTCAACAGAGTCAACTGCTGTTTGTCGTTTGTTGTCGGCCCCATCGTCCTTACTGGCGTCACCTATATTCACTAGGAACGCAGATCTATCTGCGCCATGTGAAAGTTGACGAAATAAAAGATTAGGGAATTTGGGATGTGATTCTCAGAAAAGGGACACTAGAATAACGTTACTCATTGCAATAGAAACCAAAGGTAAGCGAAGCGATATTAGCAGAGTGGCCTCTGCTCTGTGGCCTCTGGCCTCTGTGGCCAGAGTGGCCTCTGAGTGAGGCCACCAGACGCCTCAAGTTTTCTAAATGCGAGTTGGATTTGAGTATGCTCCTAGAAACGAGGATGCGACTGCACATGCTCGAAGAAATCTGTTGAGAGAACACGCGGAGAACACGCGGAACGTAGTATAAAAATCCCTGTGAAAATTGGGGGAAAAAATAGCGAACTACCACCGTCTCCAGATTTTTCTATTCGAAATTGTGCCTTGTCACTTGGAATGAACGTACCTTTCCCCTCCTGCTAGCTGTTTTTCCGGAATCGGTGTGACTATGTGAACCCTTAAATTTTAGAACAGTCGGTATCGCCAGTATTATGAGTAACGGTCTCAGACTGCACTTGAAAGCGAAGCTTGAGAATAAATGGTGCTCATATAGGCGCCGATTTTTTTAATAGGCATTTATTGGCTTTTATAGGCATTTAGGCACAAACGCCGAGTAGGCATTTATAGGCACCAGAAAACACCATAGAAGCCCTTCTTAACCATTGATTCATGCTCATATATCAAAATCGGCCGATAGGAGCGCAAGGAACAAAATAAACATTTGCCTAAAATCCGATTTCTAATCATCACTACTGGCCCAGGGCGCAAGAAAATGACAAAGTTCGAGCCTGCCTCCATGTCGTACACGAAACAGGGAGCTATCTGCAGTTTTTCGCGCCGCAGCGAACTGAGGGCAGATGCACCGCAAATGATTTATAGTCTCACACGCGACGCAGCGGTGGATCGTCCCAACTTATCTTAAACTTGAAAACTGGGCTCATGCTGCGGCTCGCGACTTGATACACCGAGCCATTGTCGACGGTGGCCAATGCATACTCCCTCAAGATCGGCCCCACCCACTCAGTGGCCACACAGAGATTCTCTCCCATAACAAGCAAACTCGCCGCAGCCTCCCAGCGCCACTGGCGCCTCTCCGAAGAGGAAGAGGAAGAGGCGGCTCCAGACGAATACCTACCCACATACCACCCGCCTTCACCTCATCTTCCCCACCCAACAACCTTCCCTTTCTTGCTTACTGACCCCAGCCTCGCACGCTTTACCATATACATATGATATGGGAGTGTCAACGTACTCCAGACTTGCCCCCGCTTCCCAACCCCCCCTTCGAGCAGTGGAGGACTTCCCTGGCCAACCCGGACCCGGATACCCAGCTCAATTTGGCGAACTGGGGAAGGACAACCAGCCGAAGTGAAGTCATCCTTAACTAGGGATGCCTTCCATGGGGCGACGCCCACACATCAGCCTCTGCTCGATAAATAAAAAATCTCTCTCTCTCTCTCTCTCTCTCTCTCTCTCTCTCTCTCTCTCTCTCTCTCTCTCTCTCTCTCTCTCTCTCTCTCTCTCTCTCTCTCTCTCTCTCTCTCTCTCTCTCTCTCTCTCTCTCTCTGGTAAACTGGTAAACACTACGTTCAGGCGCAAGCGGTGCAGTACACCTTCAGACCGCCTGTTGAGGCCGCGTGAAAACTGGTACTTACAGTGGGGGTCAGTAACCTGCACAAATGGATACCTGCGGTGACGGCCCTGCCACTGCAACATTTGTGCAGTCCACCCACTTGCGAGGACGAGGGCATTGCTGTCCTCTCGGAAGAAAAGAATCTGGGTCGTGTTGCGTAGCAAGTGGCCTGTGGTATACTTTGCCTGGCCATGCCAGGCAAAGTACTATACCGCATACCCGATTACATTTAGTTAGACGTGTTTTACTATTGACAAGCAAAGAGAGTTGCTTAAAAACGTATTCAGATATTAGATGCTAATTAATAAAAAAGATACATTGAAAACGTGCCCGACGATGGCAATGGTGAAATAATGGCGCGCTTAGAAGCTTCCCACCCTAGAATTGCAGCATTTCGATGGAACAATTGCCAGCAGAGGCAGTGACATTCACCCTGTTCCTTCATAACGTGGGCAAGGAACGAGGAAAGGGGAACGAACTGGGCATTCTCCCCCGCAAATATAGAGGGCCCGTCGCTCTGTGAGACTGCTGCTTCAGTTACAACAGGATGCGGCGAAACACGTGCACGTGCCAACATGCAGCGCAACACCTGTCTAGCGAGAGTTCAAGTTGTCTCGCGCAGTTGGCAGCAAATGTCTGCAGTTATTTCCGTGCAGAGACGAACAAGGTAGACCCTGTTGTATATGGTGGCGTCGCAGAAAACACGTTATGTATAATATTATGTTTCTGTGCCGAAGTTAGGCGTGAATGGTCCCTCAGCTAGAAGAACAACCTGTACTTAATATTCCGACCAATGTCGTATAATCTTATCAAACTCAAGCTCCTGCATTGAATTGCCGCTTAGAAAAGCAGGCTCGTTGTTAACGCTGCTAGCAAAGTTCTTCATAAGTGTAATTCCAGACAAAGCGAATACATTTTGCTGCTTGCAAGTGTCAAGTAAAAATAACCTTAAGAGAAGCTCACCAGATCACATGGACTGACGCTACGTGAGTAGAACAATAAGAGTAGATGAAACGAAGGGAAACACCTGGGCGGGCAATTAAGGCGCCAACAAAACGAATGGGAGAGGCATAAAAGTTTGACAAGGTGCCATTAAATTCCTTCCTGGCTCACGAAAGCGATACAGAATGGGTACAGTTCAAAAAGCTAGCTCTTACAAGGGTTGCAAAAACAACGCAAAAATACATTTTCGGTCCCCGTACATGAAAGCTTGCACCGGTTGTTGAATAAAAAGAATCCCGGGCCATCTTTTCTAACGTGAAACCTGGGGAGGTGCGAAGCATGCAGTGTATAAGTGTATTCTTGGCGCCTTGGCGTTTTTGCCAACGGAGATGAAACCGTTTGGGGGCAGAGGTATGCAGCTTTGCTGTAAAAGTCTCTTGTCTTTGAAGCACGAAGCTCTCTAGCGCGAGGCGTAAACGAGTGTCCCGGTGTTCTTTTATGTACGCGTTACGAAGCGCTTCAGCGCGAGGAGTAAACGAGTGTCCCGGTGTTTTTTAACACGAAAGTGTTTTATTCCCGGATGCGCAAAGATTTCACTGACGTCATATCCACCACGGAAATGACGCCAGCACAGCGGAGCAAGCGGCCTGTAAAGGGTGCACCCCAGCACACAAGGTCTTCTTGCGGGGAAACAACCTTTAGTATTAAAGAGTACGTTATACTTAGGGTTGTTCGTTTTCGGGTTTTATATTTTAACATGAAAGTGTTTTATGCCGGTATACACCAAGATTTCACTGACGTCAAATCTGTCACGGAAATGACACCAGTACACCGTTGCAGAAGTGACCCGCCAGCAGGACGTCGCTCGCCAAGCACACCCACAAGACATGCGCCGACCCGCAAACCATGCTCAGCTGCAAATTTCACGGCACATTTCACCTTCGTGTTTTACCGATTCCTATGACAGAGAAATCGACCACAGTTTTTTTAGTACGCGTCACGTTTTATCGCGAGGCGTAAACGAGTTTCCTGGTGTTTTAGTACCGTGACTACATGAGACGATGATTACGACGACGACGACGACGACAGGAGACGCCAACAGCCCTAAGGGGCTTCGCCCATAAAACTGTTTAAAATCAGAACCTGCGTAAGAACTAGTGTATTTTAAAGAAAAAAACTATTCAGAGCGAAGTTTGACCGTTCTGTATTATTTGAAAACAAAAACTAATGGCTACACATGATGTGTCCTTTTTCTCGATGTGCCATGGACAACAAGATAGACGATGTATTTTTAATAAGTGAAGGCCATTTTACTGCCGCTTCATACTTTTTCCAGAATGCCTGCTGATGAAAACCATTGCCCGAAATTCTAGCGAAGCACCATACTTGGTGAATGTTTTCATACAAATATCATTCTGTACACCCGATCAGTGGCCTTATGACGTCATTCTTTCCGTCAGGAAAACCAGCCTCAGCGTTCTACTTTTCAACGCAAAACGGCGAATCCCTAGATGACAGTAGGACTTCTTTCTTTCAAACCCAGCTTTATTTGCGGCTCCAGTGACCCGGGTCGCACAATACGTGTACCGTCGCCTTTTGGTTGTTCCTTTTTTATATTGTGGTACGTTTCTAACCTTCGCAATGGTTACACAATTTGAGCTTTGGCGCTTCGCCGAATCCAGCCTGCACAAGAATGACGTACAGTGTGCGTCAGCAGCCCCGTCGCGACGCGTATACGACGAGCTGTTTTGCCACAGCGTCTCAAATTACTACGCAGTCTGGTTGGCAACGGAAATTACAGGCCACGCCGCCGCACGACCACAGCTTGTCTTTTTATATATATACTGCGCTGTCAAGGGCACCTCAAACTGTGCATCGTTGGACTCTTTTGGACAGGTTTGTGCGGCTTCACACGTCGTGAATGTTTTAGAAGCTAAAATGGCGTCGCAAAGCTGCAACCTGGGCCAATAGCCTACTTCGGTCTTCCGTCCCGTACGACGCCCACATACGTCGGCTCGACTGAGCGCTGGAGCCTAGGTAAAACTGCGCAAGCAGTTCTCACAGTAAGGGCGCATAAAGAGAGGTGAAGTTTGGTTAGTTAGTTTTGACTTGGATACATTTCACTGCAAAAAAAATAATAAGTACGAGGGAAAGAAGGGAGGGAGGGTGTAGAAGGAAGGTAGGAAAGTTAACCTGGCTAGAGCCTAGTTTGCTATCCTGCACGTGGGAAAGGGAAAATAGGCAAAAAGAGAAAAGAAAGAATGAAGAAAATTTGGAGCCGACGCGTATGCCCAGCGCTGAAGCACTGACACTGATTGACACTGGATGCGTTAAGTCTATAGTCTGGTGTTTAAGTTCGTCGCCCGTAGAAAGCGAAGGCGACTAAGGACGAGGGAAGAGGCACACTGGACGCTAGGATGTGGAGGAACGGAGATTATGTTCATACACAAGCATGCTTGAATGTTGCACAGCAATCCCATAGACCTCAAGAAAGCCCTTTAGCACACATTTCACCCACTGTTCGCATCTGTAACCGTTATGAAAGCGTAAAAAATCTTTCAAGGAAGAAAAACAAACACATTTGTGGAAAAGACAACAGCTGAGAATGCAACCTCTCCGATGCGCACGGTATCGCTTACGGCGGGCTCCGATTGGAGCATAGCGACACCTCGATCATTCGAGAAGGGAGATCCGGACCCTGCAGACGGGCCGTTGCGACAACTGGGCGTGTTGCGAGGCAGCCGATTACGGCATCGGCGCAGAAATCCCTGCGCGGCCGAATCCGCTCACTGCTAGCGAAAAAAAGGAAAGGGACAGGGGCACCGGCGTCGGAGAGAGCGATCTTCCCACCGACCGGCAGGGCTAGGAGAGGGAGCGCTCTCTGTCGACGGCAGCTGTTACGTAAAATACCGAGCAAGTCGTTCTCCGCCGTGGAACGTGGCTCCTACTCGGCCTTAACACTTCTGAGAAGGCGCACGCAAGGCCGGTTAGCGATGCACCGAAACACACGTACAGGGATTGTTTTCTGCGGCGCGAATTATGTCGTCCGGCCGTTGTGGAACACATGCTAAGCTGAGATATCTGCGTGCGCTATACGAGCCTTAATGGTTCCATGCTGGCAGAAAGTTGAGCAGCTGCGCATATTTTGCCGCCATATGTGCGGCTCGAAATTTAGATGAAAAAAAGCCCTTCCGACTTTCTTTTCGACACGTCTCGAACAGGGGCGCCCCGTGAGGCTGCAGCTCTGCTTTTCAACATGTTGTAGTTGAGGGTATCAGAATGAAGTCATAACGAAAGGCTGCAAGGAGAGAATATAACAGCGTCACATAAGGGCGGCCAATGTGTATTATAAACATGTCATCCAACTGGGAGAAGAAAGGTACCACAGAAACGGGGCCTTTAACGTCCGATTTCTTTTATTCTCTTTGACCACTCTAGGTATGCGTGTCTTTAAGCTTTTGTGCGATGAGCTCCCAGTCAGCCCGCTTCCGACGAAACTAACACCCCGTTTAGCTATAGTTCCGGCACATCGACACAAAATCGCCCTGAAACAATGTATACTTCGCCCTCCGGACCCGCCGCTGTAATGTGTCGCGCGTTTCAATACAAGCATTCAGGGGTCTTCAAGAGGCACCGGCAGCATTCTGCCGCAACCGGTTTCTTCAGACTCCAGGTCGACTAAAGTTTCACCTAGGATCCTGGACCCAGCTTGTTTCGTCATTCCATCCCGTTCGCAGCAACAGCGCGGCGCTCGGCGAACCGCGTAGGAACGACCACGACATAAGCTAGCAAGTGCGAGCGCCGCTCTGTTAGATAACTTGCCGAGCTCGACCCGAGTTGGAGGCGAACTTACGCGGCCGGTGGCGCATCCTGTAACGCCCAGCGGCAGACCCAGCGTGTTCTCTGGAGCATGCAACCACGGAGTCCGAAAGCGGGGCCTTTACGTACTGCGCACCTCCAGGGAAGTTCGCGTGCATTTTGTAAGTGGACAGTGTGCGCAAATAGCCTATTATGAGTGTAAATCGTAAATATAAGCGGCCCGAGCTTGAACGCAACGAGCGAGGGCGGTTGGATGATCCCTCCGCCACAGGGAGTGCAGGACGAGGGAAATGTCAACACGAAAGACAATGCTCCTTCTCTCTCCCTTATTTGACCACTGCTCGCGGACGAGAACGTGTCGGGCATTTTATTCATGCTAAGACATCTAAGACATCCCGCTTGAATGGGGTTCTTCGTTTTCTGGTCAAACGAGCTTTTTGCCCGTTCGTATTTATGAATAACACATAGCTGCTGGCTGGTTGGTCCATGGTAATTCAAAACAATCCCTACTGCGGGATTAAACGACCGCAGATACAAGAGCGCAACAGGACGAAAGCAGATGTTTCTTAAGTACCGAGTCGAACTCGATTTCCCTCCGAATCCCGGAACTATACTCTCCCGCATTTCCTTTTGATGAAGCGAGGAGTTGGCGGTACAGGTGTGCTGTAGTAGCCCTAACTCGGGCCAAAAAAAGTCAGGTTCTCTTGGCTTATTCAGTGAGCTCCAGTGTGGCACATCGATGATGCGTCCCACCACTGTTTTTATGTTATTCTCTTTTTCTTTTTGACGACGCACGACGCTAGAATGGAAAGGGGGGCGACCCTGGTGCGACTCTGGTGGCAATGGCGATGCTGGGGGAACGCTCGAGCTCAAACATCGCGACAGGCCTCGCGGAGAGCGAAACGCTGCGAGTGCTGGTGGTTGTGTATATTAAGAAGGTTGAGCAAAAAAAAAATCGATTACCAGCCTGCGTGAATTAAATGCTATATGCCTAAAACTGGTCAGTTTTCTTTACTTCGGTCATCATCAGCCCACTTTCGTGCACTGCGAGGCACATACAGGCCAAAAAAAAAAAAACTTGAATTTCGGAATGATTCCTCGATAAACCCGATTCTTCCCCAATTGTCATGTAAAATATCGCCCAATTTCTGCGCTTATTTTTGCACTCCCCGAATTTTACCTCTACAGCATTCAAGCCGCTTTACAATGTTCTTTACAATGTTAACTTTCTGACGTTTATGTGCATTGCACTGAAACCTACAGTATACGAGTGTTGACAACCTGCCTGTAGGCTTTCCCTCAACCATATCTTTAGGGCAGTGAAGCATACTTTTCAAGAGACTGGGGTAAGATTTAAAAGGTTCGGATGCCCTCCCGTGATAAACAAAATAAAAAAAAAAATGGCAGCATCTCCACTACGTTGATGATGCATGGCGAGGGTGCGGAGTACGGGGACTTGAATCGAATTTCGCTTGATTTTCGCTTGATGGTGGTGTACGCACGGATGGACGCGGACGGACATTGGGAGGTCCTAAGGTACTCCGCACCGTTACAGGCGAGGGAGTAAGCCGTTTGACTTTCGGGTACTAATACGCCAGGGCTGCCCTCTGAGCCCATTTCTTTTCTGCCTGTATATCGAGACGCTCTGCTTGAATATAATTGAAAGTGAACACATTCGCGGGTTTCAGCTATGCGAGGCCGAGGTAAAACTTCTGGCCTACGTAGACTACATTGCTGTTTTCTGTACGACCAAGGAAATTGTTACAAAAGCGGTGTACATTGCTAAACATTTTGGGTCAATCCCAGGCAGTGGGGTAAACTGGGGGAAATGTTTGGGTTTCTGGCATGGGGACTGGTCGTTGACACCGGAATTTTTTGCCAACGTGAGCTGGGAAACCAGTCCCGTTAAGTATTTAGGGACCCCACTGGAGTGCTACCCGGACAGCGAACCGTATTGGCGTGCCCGAACGCAGAACATACGCGGCAGGGCAGAAAAGTGGGAAGGGGTTTTCTTTCAATGTTTGCTAAAGCAACCATTTATAATTTTTTTATTGTCAAAGTGTGGTACGTTATGCAAGTGTTGCACTGCTCGCGTTTGAATGTACAGAAAATGCATCGTGCATTTGCTGTGTTTATCTGGTTACCTACTTGGGAAAGGTGCAGTAGAGATAACCTTTTTCGACGCTTCAAGGAGGGCGGTCTTGGGTTGGCGCACCTGTTTGTCCGCCAGTTGGTGAATAGGTTCCTTTTTCTTCGGGATAAAAGCTATCGTTTTTTACGAACAGTTTTCCAGCTGCGGCTGTCTCAAGCGCTGCCGGAATTTGTCGTATCCAGTTTGCACATGCAGGGAAGGATTTCAGAATGTTTTAAAGAAGTTGTCATGTCACTCAGGTTTCTGTAAACTCGCTTTTCGGTGGGCTATTTGAGTATAGTGTCACGTAGAAAATTATATAAAGATGTTTGGGACAGTCTGTTCCCGGTACCGCGTTATAGAGAACAGCACAAAGAAGGCCCAGGGCAGGATGTACTGAATAGAGTTAATCGTATGGCTGTAAAACCGGGGCTGAAGTCCTTTTTTTTAAAACTTCATTCGGTGACACTTACTGTGCAAACATGGTTAAAAGAAAAGGGGTTAAATACACCATGGGGTACGACTGCACAATTTGTGAACAACTGGATAACGTAGACCACGTTTTTATACACTGTTGGATAGCCGTTCACTTTTGGGATGTTATGCAGCGAACTTTACACAAAGACTTCCCACTTAACCCGCATGGCATACGGTATTTACCAACAGGAAATAACGAAGGAGTCCCCGACGATTTAATAATGCTCCTGGAACTTCACAGCATATAGCGGGCGCGCATGGCGTGACTCCAAGGCGACGTGGATGCCCGACCGGCCCGGCAGTTTCTGCGGGAGTGTCACGCAGTTCGTTGAAGGGTTGAGAGTCCAGCAGCCAGTACCAGATTGGTTGGAATTTCTAGAGCCGTTAATTACTCTAAAGTGATGATTAAATGACAAAGCCCAGCCGGAGGCACGGCTGGTATGTTTATGTCGGTGTGTGTTGTACCACATTCAGCGTGTGGTTATTTTTGTGTTGTACGTGTGTGTTGAAGACTGGTAATAAAGAAAAAAAAACGGTCTTAGCCCAATGGGTAAGACGACTGTCACTAACTCTGTCTGGTCTACTAGACGCAGGCTCGAATCCTGTCGGTGTCTGTGTGATTTTTTGCGATTGTAAACGCTATCCGCACGGGCGCGGACGGACATTGTGCGGTCCTAAGGTACTCCGCACCTAAAAAAGGAGGTGCTGTTTGGGCAAAAACAGTACAGATTACTTCCTGCATCTTTTTTCTGACGACAGTATTGTCTAACATTTCTTTATTGAACGCGCCACCGCAACGCAGGCAATGAGGCGCGTCGTAGTGGAGGGCTCCGGATTAATTTTGACCACCTGGGGATCTTTAACGTGCGCCGTCATCTCGTACACAAGGGCGTTTTTGCTTTTCGCCTCCATCGGAAAAGCGACCGCCGCGGCTGGGATCTACCTGGGTATCTACCATTCAATTAACACGACTGATGATCGTTCGGCACATCAAGAAGATCTTAGCCTTATCTGCAACTGGTGTAAGAAAATGGCTCAAGGAACCGCACAAGGACGCGGGTTGGATTCCCGGCCGAGGCGGCCGCTTTTCTGATGGAGGAGAAAAGTAAAACGCCAGTGTGTTCGAGATTTCGGCGCACGTTAAAGATCACCAGGTGGTCAAAATTAATCCGGAGCCCTCCACTACGGCGTGCCACATAACCTGTTTAGATTCGGCAAGTTAAACCTCACAATCAATCAATCAATCAATCAATCAATCAATCAATCAATCAATCGATCAATCAATCAATCAATCAATCAATCAATCAATCAATCAACCAATCAACCAATCAAATAATCAATCAATCAATCAATCAATCAATCAATCAATCAATCAATCAAAACGGCTCATGACATTAAACTTACCGAAGTGCTAAATAATGTGCTTCAGTACTGAACACGTAAATTCAGAATTTTTGCACTATTTAAATAACATTAGACCCCTCACACTTCTTCCTAAAAGTTCCTCGGTATTTTTCTTACGACGAATTTTTCATTGGCCCCACACATCGCGTCTACATGCGCCAAAGCATCACGATTCCTTTGCTATCTACTACGCAACCTGGAAATGCGCCTTCCAACATTCGAAAACTCTCCTTCCAAACGGGCATTCTGCCACAAGTCAAATTTGGTTCGTCAGTTTTGCCTACTCACCACGATAACCAAATAAACATAACGTAAGTGATACAGAATAAAGCAGCCAGCGGTTTTTATCTTTAAACTATGATACAAGCTGTAGCATTGCACGAATGAAACTAGACCTTCTCCTGCCGCCATTAGAGAGCCGCCGCAGTATCGCTCTTCTGTGTCTGTTCCTCAAATATATTTTCTCCAATAAACGAACTTGGGTACACCTCCTAATGTCTCATTCTTTTTCACGCAGCTTGCGTTATCTGATCAGTTTCATGCGCGTATGCGGTAAAACTATTGGAGTGAATTTAATTAATAAGCACTTATTTGTGCCATTCGCCTCTGTAATGACCTCCCTGATAACATAGGCTATACACGTTTTGCTGTCAGCTACTCCCACTTTACACCATTTAATGTCATTCACGATCCTCCACTGTAATGCACATTATATTGAATCATGGCTATGTTGTATCTCATTTTCACAAATTATATTCATTTGTTCTGTGTTGATGGCAACAAGTGTTCGAGACCATTCCAATATTGCTCCGTATACTTTGAACCTGGAATTACGCATACTCTGTTTATATTTTCTTGTAGAGTAGTTCGTGCCTGAGACTTGTACTTTTTCTGTCTGTAAACTTTCAAACGCCTCCCTTACACTATCCCCTGTAAATAAATAAATAAATAAATAAATAAATAAATAAATAAATAAATAAATAAATAAATAAATAAATAAATAAATAAATAAATAAATAAATAAATAAATAAATAAATAAATAAATAAATAAATAAATAAATAAATAAATAAATAAATAAATAAATAAATAAACGAGCAAACGCTGAAGCACACGTTTGAACTCTAGAAAAAACAGCGATCGAGAAAGTCCATTCGAAACCTGGCGCAAGGGCCCAAAAGCACGCGCCTTTGAACTTTTTCAAGCGGCACCTTGGAGGAGACGGTACGGTGACGCGCGGCATGCGCTTTCCCCAGCCGGGCCTCAGAGGATAAGCATGGTCCAACGCTGACTGAGACTTACTAGGAATTAACCCGATATTATAGACTAGGTAGGAGGACCTTTCCCAGTACGACTAAATAATCTATTCCCTACATAATACTGCCCGGAGTGTGCGTTTTGCGGCAATTCAGGCACACTCTATCACGCCGTCTGGGAGTGCGACCAAAACCCAGACCTTCCCCCCATTTCAAACACTTCCCGTGAGCAGTGGGTGAGCATGTTATCCAGCTGGAGCCTCAACGACCAGATTACCTTGGTTGACCGAGCGATGAGCGCCAGGATTGCCCATGGACTTGCGGACTAGGAAGCGAACACCCAGTTTATTTTTGCTCATTATAGTTTTTTTTCTCTGACTCCTAATATGCATCGTCGGTTCTCTCTCGTCGCTTACGTGTAATCTCGACGCGTTAGTAACGCCATGCCATTGGCCATTACACTCATGCCGCAGTCATGGGCGTCGGCTCGGGGGGGGGGGGGGGGGGGGGGGGGGCGAAAGGGTCGCTTTCCCATTTCCCCGCCCTCTCCCCTCGCAGTGAAGCGTTTCTGCCGACGCCCGTGGTTGCTGTTATCGGGCCTTGTTCGCGTAGCGTTTTTATTTATGAGAAGGCTTCGCTGGGAAACGCACAAAAGTGATAAAGTCGGCTTAGAGAAATCAAGCCTACACAAATTCTTTCAAAGTCGGCTTTACTGCTACACAAATGCTTTGGTGAGAAGACATTGTTTGGGGCGATATATGCGGTCATGTCAAAAAAAAAAAAATGGCAGCCTCTCAACTCCGTGGATGATGGCGAGGGTGCGGAGTACGGGGAGACGAAATGACATCCAAGTTGTGCCCCGAGTGACATCCGATTTGCGCCCCGACCGTCATTCGATTTCAGCCATGTTTTTTCTTATTTTTATGGAGCGTTTAAAGTAAGTAAGTAAGCCATGAGTTGCACCTTGATTATTTCCTAAATGAAACTGCAACTCACGGCTCAAATCAAATTTCACTTAATTTTCGCTTGATGGTGGTGTGCGCGCGGATGGACGTGGACGGAAATTGGGAGGTCCTAAGGTACTCCGCACTGTTACAGGCGAGGGAGTAAGCCGCTTGACTCTTGGGTGCTAACTCACGGTCTTAGCCCAATGGGTAAGACGAGTGACACTAACTCTGTCTGGCCTACCAGACACAGGCTCGAATCCTGCCGGTGTCTGTGTGATTTTTTGCGATTGTAAATGCTATGCGCGCGGACGCGGACAGACATTGTGTGGTCCTAAGGTACTCCGCACCTAATAAAGGCCGTGTTCAAAATATTAAAGCAAGAAGGGGTGGCTACTGGCAGCTGCCTCCTCCCAATATCATCATCTTTGGTTAGCAGTTCCATCCACCATTAAAGGACACTGACGACCCGCCCCTATGTTTCCTCAACAGGCCCCAAGGTCTCATCGCTGTGAGCTTGGTGTTTGTAAGCTAGCTTTCCCGCATTTCCCGCTTTAATAACATAAGCTTTACAGCTTTCCAGCTTTATTAACATAACAGCAGCGTTCTTCTGAGGTTCCCCCTGAACAACACCAGAAGAGCCAGCACATGTGGTGCGCAGGCACTCCGATGCCGAGATTTCAGCGGCTGTTGGAGCCAGCCAGGATGACGTGGCCGACAGTTAAGTGCACCCTGAAGAGAAGCACCGGTAACGCAGCCAGGAAAATAAAAGAAAAACCGAAGCCCCTTTTATCTAGCGAGAAATAGTTAAAACTCGAAGCTTTCTCAGATACAACCAGTCAAAGCCTAAAATACAAACTGATTCGACCATGTCGGAATGGCGCAATCACAAAAACGTCATACGGCACCCGATTAACGTCCTCCTAGGTTTGTTTAGCTTGTGGAAGTGCCGCATGACTGATCGGCATGCCGAACCCCCTAGGCCGACCAAGGTCATTTTTCGGGAACAGGCGGCGTTGGTACGGAGCGTTTACGTTGCGCAGAGTGATCCACCAGAGTGGCTGCATCTTTTGGATGCGTGCGTTTGCTTGCCTGAGTTTTGAATTAGTGCCGACCTTTGTTAGACTGGCATGCTTACCCTTTGCTGTCTGTTAGTGTTTATATTGTGTGTCAATTGTCTTGGCTGACTTCTCTCTAAAATTTCCATGTATTAAAGAAAAAAAAAATGGCGCAATCGGAAAGACCTCGGCTTCATAACACGAGAGACTCAGGTTCGATTCCCAGCACGAGAAACGTTTTTTTTTTTTCTTCTGGGGCGCTTCGCGTTTGTGTAAAGGTGGCTTTCCTGCATTGCGTTTTGGTGTTACGATTTATGGCACAAGTGGGGCATAGAAAGCTTCGCTTTAAAAAAAACTCGGCTACAGTGTGCGTTATCCTTCCTGAACGACCACAGTCTAGTCAGACAGCGCTCCGCAGCGCGGGCTCAAACTCGGCAGTACACAATATAGCGAGAGGTGTTCATCCCCGCCACCCGCCAGTACACAGCAGACGAAGGGAGTGGAAGAACAAGCAGCAAAATTCCCCATCGTCGCCAACTCAACCACTAATCGGCGGCAGGAGCGAGCAGCGGCGCAACCCGTAGAAGACAGATTGAAGCCATTCGAAAGCGTCCAGGAGGGCTGCAAAGGAAATGGTTGCAAGCGGCAGGATTGAAAGGTTATTCGACAACGCGACGAGGAAGCACGGCGTCTCAGGCAGTAGGCGTTCAACTGGACATTCATGCTTCCGCACCCACGACCCATAGGAAGTGCTTGGTGTGCTCGGAATTTAAGCGAAACTTCTGTAGATAGGATCAGCACGCAGCTGCTACAAATCGCAGTACAGGAAAGCAAGATTGTCAACTCCATGGCTTGTCGTCAAAGCAAACACATATCGCCGCTAGCGTCGGACCAGAAACTACCCCCTAAAAAGTGAGACTGAAATAAAAATTAAAGCCGTTCCACTCAATGTGAAAGCTGTCGGAAGTGCAGAGCAGTGATTCACCATAATGGGCTGTACCGCCGTTATCCGCTCGCTGCTACCACCCCATGCAATTTAAATTTCCCGCCTTCGCAGTGCTCGCGCGCCCCCTGCCTGAAACTGCGCCAGCGGAAGTTCTGTTCTTTTTGTGCTTGCTTTAATTTCGTATGCTGGGGCTGTTTTTCGTCATTCCGAATACGCGATTTTTTTCTTGCGTGGTTGCATTTCGAACGCGCCATTGTTTTTTTTTTTTTTTTTTTTTTTTTGCGAGGCCGTTTTTTGCTTACTATCGTAAATACCAACCGAACGAGCGTTCCTATCTAAATGAACGCAGGCGCTGCCGGTTAATTACGTATATTTTGTCTCAAATGTACCTATAGTTTTCTTTGCACTAAACAACGGGGAGATGTAGGACAAGCGTCAGCGGTTCGCTAGTTTCGAACGCTTATGACTATATAAACCGCTTGGCTTCGAAGCCCCTGGTGTATGCCGCAAAGACAGCGTTACCACGGGACGCCCTGTTGCTCTACTTGGGGCCAGCGAGCAAGCTACGACAGGAGGAATAAACGTTTATTGTGCACACCCCGATGTGCTCAGCCTCCCAAGTCCAGGAGGCCGCGAGTCTGAGCTGCGTCCAGAGCTCGTTGCACCAGGGCTTGCTGTCGCTCTGGTGCTGAGCTGATCAGCTCGGACCCCAATGCTCAGGATTGGGGGATCGGATGGGGTTAGGGTGGTGAAGACAAGAGAAAACAAGGTGGTAAGTCGTGAGAGGTATGTGACAGTGCGGGCAGTTGTAAAGGAAAAGGGACGGCGAGATGTGGTGTAGGATGGGGTGATTATAGAAGGTTTCAGTTTGCAGGCGGCGGTAAAGGGTGGCGTGGTGTATTGGGAGGGAGGGGTGGGGCGGGGGGTATATTCTTCGTGTGTGCCTGTAGTGGGACAGTATGGAACAGAAGGTGGAATCAAGGGCAGGGAGCGTGTCTTCAGTGGTGGGAGGGTAGCACCGACAACAAAACGAGCATCTAAAGTGTTCCGTACTTCAAAGCCAACAGGGCAAACACATGTCGCCGCTCGCGTCGGAGCTGTATGTCTCTGTGAATGTATGACGTGGTGAGTGGCGTAGTGTTCGATTTACACGGCTTGACCTATAAGGCGACCAAGCGCGCGGCGTTGGAAATCCAAATGTTTCAAATGCTTCGCTGCAAAGCGCCCCACGTGACATGTGTGGTGCCACGTCTGCCCGTGCTATTCTATCGAGCCGCTGCTAAAACGACCCCTATGTTCGGGCTCTGTGGCCTCGAGGTAGAGTTCCTTATTTTTGTACTGAAGGCCTGGTGATGGTGGTGAAAACATTTATTGTACTCATTTGTTGCTGAAAGAGCAGCCTCAATGAGTGGTGTTCTGGGTTCGAGCCTCAGCTGGTCTACTTTAGCTTTTGTAGCGTGAGCTACACTGGCCAAATTTGAGCAGTTTCGCGTGGCTCCTGGAGAGCGGTGTGGAAACGATGGCTCGTGCGTCGCAGCGACACCGTGCTGCGCAAGCGCGGCACGTGACGGCCCGGTCCACTTAATCACGCGAGGGGTGGCCGGGTGTGAAACCGATGGCTCGTGCGTCGCAGCAACACCGGCGTGCGCCTGTGGAACCAGCTTAGCTCTGGGGCGATTGGTGACGCTGCGCCGGAACCGCTTGATAAATATACATGTGTCACATTAATGCGCATACCGTGTGTGTGTCATTGAAGCAGCAGTAAGCATGATGATCAAGCTAATCCTAGACAACTAGGAAAGCTAAGAATAACCAGCTGAACCTTAACTCACGCTACGTATATCCTGGCATAGCCGAGCTAAGCCACTGCTAATTTTTTTGCTGCAAAATATTTTTTTATAAACTCAATTCTTTTTTTTTCTTGGGTAAGAAGTCAATTCTTCGTGTTGTTTTTAATATAAATGGTGACTTGGTATGCTTTAGGTCGCTTTAGGTTCGAAACGCAGCCTATGAACACGTTTAATTAACGTTCTGCATCGCGCGAAGACGCATCTCACGTGGGGCGCTGTGCAACAAAGCGTTTGGAAATACGTGTCCCGGTGAGCACACTATTAAACCGCGGTCACCGCCGAAGTCGTACCCGTTGGGAACATGATTTGGACCTCAAGTGTATACACCTCAATTCTTGGATGCGTATTTGGAGTGGATTAGTTGGCATTGCAGGCAGCGTTTTCAACGTCCGGAGAGTCAAAATAAAAGCGCGTGCATAAATTTCTCACTTACGACCGCCGTCAACGCCTAACAGAAGTAAACTTCCTCGTACCTTTCCCCTGAATTCAATGCCACCGGCACGTCGTGGGCTAAACAGATTCGTTGGTCATCCACTTTCGCAGGGTCATAATAGCGAGGTCATTTTTTTATCAGCCATTACATACAAAAATTACTGTCGATGGACGCGGTCATCACAAACGAACCTTTTTGCATAATTTAACTCAAAGCACATTTTTCGATTCCTAAAACATTGGTAAAGCACCGTCGGCGTTATCTGTATCAAATCAAGCTTATGACACTAAAAAAAAGGCCACTGTATTGGAAATAACTTGCACCAACACAGAAAGCTGGGCGACTTGGTTTAAGATAATGTTTACAAAGGCACAAGAAGACAAGGACAAAAGAACGGAATCAAGGGCAAAGACAAGGACGGAATGGCTATGCTTAGAAAAGCCCTGCACGTGAAGTGGTTCCCAAGGGGTACTAGAAAAAAGCGACAAATGTTGCCAAGAGCATTACGGGTTCGGTGAAAGCTGCCGACCAGCACCCGCTTATGGAACCGCAGAGCAAAGTTAGTGCGCTGTGCCCGCGTTGCTTCTCATACTACTGCGCCGATTGACCTTTCGCCACGAGAACTTCAGCCGCATCTCGTTCCTTGCAGACGGACGACGACAACGACGCCGCACCGAGCCCTTGAAACACCCAGGTTCCTCCGACACATTGACAGCATTCGACGTGACGCAACCATTGCGCCTCGCGGCTGGCCCCTCCTTTCGATAACGCCAGCTGCGTGATACTATATAGTAACTTCAATAATTTTAGTGGAAATATTAATTTTGATATATAAGAAATAATAGTCTTACTGCCGAATTTTCCTGTGCACACCGCGAATCGCAATTTGCGCCTACAGAATTGCCTAAACAAAAAGAACCGATGTCATAAACAAATCTCAAGTTTGCGGAACTTCAATTTGCTTGTTTTTGAATTCTGTGTTTTGCGTGCCGACCTGAGCTATATAAGGAGATTTGTAGTGGAGAACTACAAATTAATTTAGACCACCTGGGGATCCCATGCGCCAAAATTTCGACACGGCGGTGTTTTTGTTTTTCTTCAAACTAGCTCGCATCGCTACAATTCCAGAAATAGTTTCTTGAGCATCTCTGCACATGTTTTAAAAACTTCTCAGAAATTGTGTCCCCCTGTTGTGTAACGCCCTTATTCTTCCTAAAGGGGAAATTAAAACGGGTTTTCGTGCACGCCGTCATCCGAAAGCGCTACGCCAACGGCGGCCTACGCCTACAATGGCTTGCTCAATGCTCTAAAACACATTGTAGATATGGTACGAATCTGTTCGCTGATATGGATTACCCGAAAGGCTTTAGCTTCGGTCCTGCCTGAAATGCCGGCGGTCGACTCGCCGACTATGTCTTTCCATATTTGCCCATAAATAATGCGAGTACGAATATGATGTGAGGGGAGACACACACACACACACACACACACACACACACACACACACACACACACACACACACACACACACACACACACACACACACACACACACACACACACACACACACACACACACACACACACACACACACACACACGCACACACACACACACACACACACACACACACACACACGCACACAGACACACACACACACACACGCACACACACACACACACACACACGCGCACACACACGCACACAGACACACACACACACACACACACACACACGCGCACACACACACACAGACACACACACACGCACACACACACACACACACATGCACGCACGCGCACGCGCGCACACACACGCGCGCGCACACGCACACGCACACACCCCCATGCGCACACGCGCACACGCACACGCACACGCACACGCACGCACGCACGCTCGCGGCGACCGCCGAATCCCCGGACCGCGCAGTGACTTTAGCAAAACAACAACAACAACAAAAAAAAAACCTCCAGCGCTGTCATCAAGCGCTAGCGCGCACATAATGCTTGGCGTGAGCAACACGGCGATATTGATGCATATGACGGCGACTACTACTAGTGCAGTGCCAATCAACAACGGAACACGTAAATAAACAATTTGAAACTTTACAAACGTGTGGTGATGTGTCTTTCAGTGCTCACGTATAAAAAAATCCTGTAGTTTCTCTGCGGTTCAAGCCTTGCGTGACTTAGTGCAAGCCAGTTTAACTGGTGGAAGTCTAAATGGTGAGGATGACTTTGGATTTGCCACTCGCCGCGAAGAAGACGACGACCTCTTCGATGCATATGACGACGATTACTAGCACCGCAATTATGCAAATAAACAATGATAATGAAACGTAACTGTGCGTCCGGCAACAGCTCCAACAGTTTCGCCATTCAAGTCTTGCACGTGAATTCAAGCTTCCCTGATTTTTTTTTGCAGAAAGTAAAAGCAGTACGGGTTATTTTGGCACTACGTTTTTTTATATGCGAATTATGAAATATTATGATATCCTCATAGGAAAAGAACGACACATTATATGCGTCCAATAGCTGTAAGTTTTTTACACGAAAGTGTTTTATTCCGGGATACACAAACATTTGAGTGACGTCATACCCGTCACAAAAATGACGCCAGTACAACGAAGCAAGCGGCCTGTAAAAAGGGTGCACCCCTGCACACAGGATCTTCTTGCGGGGAAGCAACATTTATTACTAAAGAGCACGTTATACTTGGGCTTGTTCGTTTTCGGGTTTTATATTTTAACACGAAAGTGCCTTATGCCGGGATACACCAAGATTTCACTGGCATCATATCCGTCACGGAAATGACGCCAGTACACCTTTCCTGAAGCGACCCGCCAGCAGGACGTCGCTCGCCAAGCACACCCACAAAGCAGCCGCCGACCTGCAAATCATGCTCAGCTGCAGATTTCGCTGCACAATTCACTTTCGTGTTTTACTGATTCTTATGGCAGAAGAATCAACCCCATTTTTTAAAGCAGCCGTATACCCTGGGAGTACGAAGCGAATGAGGACCCCTGGTTGTCCAGTAAATCCCAGGCTGCGGTTCCGGGGCGCATCAAGGAGATCATGTTCTCATAAGATGTCGGTAACCTTGCCGCTGTGCTCAAAGGTATAACTGAAGGTCATCCGCATTTTCCGCTCAACCGTTCTCCTACCATCCCAATGACCTCACTTGCTTCAAAGGTACATACATTCGGAAGGCACAGAGACCTCCCTTTTCTGCGATCCCGTTACCCACCAGATGTGACCCCAACCGCCACACTTCTTTTCCAGGCGTGGTGCGCCTTTCCTGACGCAAAGAACACTTACTGGTCACGTCGTCGCGCCAGGCGACCACCCCACTTGTTACACCCACATCTTTACCACCAAATATTCCACACACCGGAGACAGCTGTGCTGCTTCCTTATAAAAAGGGCCCATCTCCCCGCGAGGGGGACTCGAGTAAATGCGTCGCATAGGGGGTGGGTGTATTGCGTTAACGTTTAGTGTTTGGGGAGTTGGTGATAGTGAATGCGTTGTATCAGCAGCTTCTTGACGTAGTTTGAATGAGTCAAGGATATAAGGCGCGTTCGTAGCCTTCCATTCTGTGTCGGCTTTGTAGCGCAGCGGGTAGAGCACCATGTATCTTGCGTTCCGCCCGCAGGGTCGTGGGATCGAAACCAGGCGCCGGTAAGTATTATTTTTTTATATAGTGTAGGGGGAGGGGTGCGGAGCTGTTGTTGAGAGCGAGGAGGGTAGCGTGATGCGGGAGAGGAGGAGTGGGGGAGAGGGCGCACCTGGAACGGTTGTTGCGGACGCCGAGGCACGCCGACAACGCCGGGTGACATCGTGAGTTAAAGAAATGCTCTGCATTTAAAATATCTTCGCCCGGTCCTCTGGTCTCGCCTCGCCCTGCCCATTTCCCACGTGTGGGACCGTCAAGCCTCCAAACTCTGCATTGACGTGCCAGACAAGCAGCGGCTGATGAGCGGCCCCGCTGGACAGGGTCTGCATTGGAGTCCTACTCTGAGGGCACCACGCAGCGAGGCCGCTCTTCTGGCCTCCAATAGGTGCAACAAGTTTTCACCACCACTACCACCGCCTTCTGGAACCCTGACATGCTATCTCACTCGCGCTCTCAACAACCTAAGCTCTTCAATATCTGCCTGCAGCTCTGCTCTTTGGAGGAAGACCTAAGTGATCTGTAAACGTTGCCTAATGACCTAACCAGGTTAATTTCCATAGTGCTTTGACCACAGTCTGCATTTATCCCGCTGGTTTACAGGCACTGTTAACGGGAGAGTGCGTTCGAAAGTTCCGCTTCCCTCGCACCATCTTCTTCGCTGATATGCTGGCGTGGGGTATGACGACACGTCACCAGTAACTTCGCAGCGGTATATTCAGTGGATTACTAGCATGTTCCTCCAGTAACTTTTTGTATGAATAACCAAAAATTGATATTAAACATGCAATTTGTGAAAATTATTAGGCGCAAAACACCTTAGGGGATCGGGATGTCGGCGTCTCCTGTCGTAACGGTAAATCAAGTTGCCAAACGATGGTAAAAAACAAGCGTATAATAGATAAAACAGGTTCAAAATATAGTAGCATGATTTAAAGTAGTTTAAAATACAGGAATGATCAGGATTAAATTACATTAATAACGAAAATTTGTTAAATTCCGTCTTAAAATTGGTTTCAAACACTAAGTTTGCTCCTGTTCAGCGCACTTCTTAGCATGCTGCGGCGTGTGACACGAAGACAACTTACGGCTAGTCTGTCTCATTTAATTGCTTGAAGCTGGTTGAACGCAAGAGAGGGCACAACCGCCTCAATAAGCGCGCGATTGCTCCGCCCACCGGCGCTTCTCCGGCGCCCGATCAGCGCGCGCGGTGTGGCAGGAGAGAGGGAACGGCGCTCGTTGGCTCCAGAAAGGCTCTTTTCTGTGATGGACGCTTGCCCATTAGCAGCGATTTTGCTGCGGGAAACAGCGGCGCACACTGCATGCTTCGCCCCTCCACAGGTTTCACGTTTGTGGAGATGACCCGGGATTTTATTTTGAGGGTCTACAAACAGGTGCGACGTCACTGCGGTAGTCGATGAGGGACGACGAACGGCGAGCTCTGTTCTCTTCTGCCCTTCAAACTAACGCTCTAGACGTTCCATAAACAATCCTACTACGAAGTACACGGGTTTAGCTGCATAATGAAGACACAAATGAAATTGCAACAAACCCACTTCGGTGTCCTTTTACAGCAAATCTACGTTGCCGTGCGAGCAGGCGTAGATAGAAAAAAAAATCAGTGTCATTACAGGCCCAGTGATGTGATTGGGTCGAGTAATTTCGAAGCAGCTTTTGTAGCAGCCAGAAGTAGGTTTTGGAGCAGCGAAATCGCCTTTTGGAGCAGCCAGAACGAGCATTAGGATTTGAGAAATATTGCTAGAAGGGGGAGAGAACAACCGAGTGGAGCCCCAAAAGCAGTATCCTGGGAACACAGAAACGGTTTAACAAGTAAAATGCTAGCGGTGCAGGCGAGTTTCTGCCGCACAAATGTCTTTTAACAGTGATTATGAAATGCCCTCACAACAACCATCGAAATCCTTCGTGCGAGTGTGTACATTCACTACATGAGCCAACAGATTATGAAAGAACTTCACTTTTAATTGAAAAAAAAAAATGACCATCGGGATAGCATTCAATTCGGCAGGCTAAAGAGCTTTTCATAAAACTACAATGAACGAAACAGTTTGATGTACATACAAAAAATTAGAACATTTGGAAGCTAAAAACGAATACATGGTAATAAAACACATTACTAGATCCACTGAAAACCCCTTTGAACTAGCTTAAGTAAGCAAAACTTGAAATGAAATGAAACAGGCACTCGTGCTAAACCCATGTTTCTCTGGCTAAATATGCTTGAAAGTAGAACTGTCGTGACTAGTCCAAATTTTTCTTTTGTGCCATTTTGTCCAGTGCTGCCGCCATTGTTGTTTTACCCTCAGCTAGAAGAAACTGTCCACTTTCGACATCACTGAAGCTCTTAGACTTGATGCCTTATTTCCGCATTTGCCAGCCTTTTTTTTTTTAGTGGTCTCCACTTCTTGCTGGAGGCTGCCTCACCCACCATGACTAGAACCATCCTTGGCTGGGTCAGGACACCGCTGCTTAGCTGCCTGAGCTTCTTCAGCTGCAATCCGCTCTTGGTAGTTTTTGGTCGACGTTCGCACTGGTCTTGAATCTCCTTCAAAGCGCTTGGAGAACGAAACGTTGTGCCTGATGCCATTAATATTGTGTACCGTCAACCGAGCCCTTTCATTAAGGTGTGGGTTGTTCTCACTGAAGCCCCTTTCCACATCCGCATTTCTATGTGGAATTCATAGCAATTCCTTCACTATCCTGGCCAAGAGTTGGTTGTTTTTTTCGGCCTCCTTCTGCTCAAAATCTGCCGCCAATACTCGTCAATCCGTGTAGACGGATCTGATTCGAGATGGTCAAGCTGGAGGAGCGTGTATTCATCCATAAAAGTAGACATTGCAGGGTTTGATCACTTGCGGCAGCCTGGTAGCTAGCCTCCTCAAATGAGCGCTAGAGGACTCCTCTCCCCTCAACTGTGGACTTAAAAAGGTATTCAGTTCATTTTATGTAAAAGCTTCTAGCATACAACCTAAATGTCTGTTTTTCTCCGGATTCCCCAGACGAAATTGCACGCTCCAAGTCCTATCCGACATCTACTCTCGCTTTCCAATTCACGGGGGACTAGCTTTGCAACAACGGCAACTCTCTGGCTTTATTCGGGCAGTAATTCTCTGTCTTCATGAAGTGTCCACACAGCTTGCGAACGACAGCCACCATCTCAACACAGAGTATACGTGGACCACCAGCTCACGTCTTTGCAACAAATGAAAAAAAATCAGTCAAAACTTCGATCACATTCGTCACAAAGAGCAGCTTTGAAAAGAAGGTTTTACCAGAAAATGCTTTCGGCAAGCGCTCTTGTAGCTGTCGTCCTGAACGACATGTTCGTCAAAGCTGGAAATTGTTCAATGAACCGGCTTACAGCCGGTCCAACAGTAAGCCATCTTGAACTTTTGTCCCTTTCCCCTTTCCCGCTGGCTACCCTTTCAATTCTCTGTACTTCTCGACCCCTCGGAGCTAGTCACGTGAGGCTAGTCACATCGAGGAAGCCCGGCGAAATGAACCTTCGGCGCAAGATTGGCGCAGATTGCTTGAAATGTAGCAGGATGTAGCAGGATTTACCTCTCGGTTGTGTTAGCAGCAATTGGCGCAGCTATCACATCACTGCAGGCTGAAAATGGATGACCAGTAGAGCTGTTTGTAGGTTATTGGTTGGCCACAAACTTCCGCTCAATTCGCACCGTTGCACTGAGGAAGCGTTCAGGGTGATTGTAGGCCCGCAGAAGTCTTGCGTTTCCCGCCTGGTGGTATTGGGAATCCGAAAAGCCCTTCTGCGTTTTATGAAGGACACAGGCTTGGACGAAAGACTATAGTGCCGACGAAGGGACTAAAGTGTGTGCACGACCCCGCTCCTATCCCCTCTTTTTCGCCTTCCCTCTCTTTCATCCCCTGAACACCGCTCCCCGGTGCCGAGTGCCAATCCGAGCTCTAAGCCTGGATAACCTCTTGGCCTTTCCTTTCGCTTTTCTCCTCCTCCTCCTCCTCCTCCTCCTCCCGACGGGCATCGCGCTTGCGCTTCGCGTCGGAAAGACACTCATCGCATTTTCTTTAGCTCGCGAAACAAGAACAGGAATGATAAGTCAACCGAATACAAATAATGATGCCATAACAGCTGAGTTCTTCAAAGACACACCATTGAGTAAACCAAACGAGTCGTAATTTATTCGTTGGTTTCTCCCGAAAGCAATTCGTAAGTATATGGCTTGAGCCGTTTAAGCACTCTTTGCAGTCTTCGATTGAATTACATTGCTATGAAGGCCCGGCGAGTCTTCATCATTCTTAGTTCACGTTACTATAACAGTTCTTGTTAATACGGGAAATGTTTGAAGCTAAGATGCCTCAGAACGCGGTTACGAAAATTGCAGCAAACCTGCTTCCCAAACTCGGTCATTCCATTTACTAGTTTTAAAAAATAAAAACATTCTTTGCCGCCATTAGCTTATTCTATTACCCTTCAACCAGCAAAATTCTAAGCCCCAATACCAAATTTCTAATTTGATTCGTACTATTGTTTCAATCTATCAATCGCCCTATAGGTCGATCAGCAACGCATGAATCAATAAATCAATCAAACAAACGCAACTATAGAACCAATATCCTGCAGCTGTCATTCTTGCCATATGACGCCGCGCAGAGCTCCAGTTTTTGGTCGCGCAACCTTTCTGAAATGTCACGGCTGCCATCACGCGGTCTGACCACCGTGAGCTCTCTTCACCGTGCACTCTTGCTCACCCTTGTTCACGTGGCAACGGTTGCAATTTACCCCAACATTATTTTCATGCCCAACCGCAGGCTCAGAAGTCATTAGTTCAAGGCCACAATACTCAGATAATCGGGACATCATGTGCTTCTTCCAGGAACATGCCGGAACCGTCTTACAAAGTCAATTATTCTCATGCAGTAAGATTTTAACTGCTGAGTGAGAGAAACTTTCGCAAACATCAAAGATTTAGTGCTGCTAATAATGACAGGTTGCAGCCGCAGAATTAAGCTCGATGGTCTACGTCATGGAACCCAGCAGAACTATCTTTTAGACATCGTAGTGCCTAAAAAGCGAGTTTTGCCATTCTCTGCTAGCTTCGTAGAAAACTAAAAAAAACGCAGAGATGGGAACAGATAATGATGCCCAAAAATGCTGGACGTGAGAAAACTTCTTATTGCCGCGTGAAGGGCTTGTAAGTTGTCGGCTGTTCGTACCACCGTATTTTGTCATATGCCCTACGGGTGGTTTGTAATAACTATCCGCTTCACGTGTGTGTTTCCAGCACCTGCAGCACTTAAAAGGCGATATTAAAAGGCCATTAAATGCATATGATTCCATTCAATCTACAAAAAAAAAACATGACACGTAAACTTCGTTTTTTCTTCGTCGCTTCATATTGGTGCATCGGTTTCTCATAAGAGTAAATGGAGATTCGAAAAAAATTCTGCCTCTTAATAATTTTGTTGTGGGTGTGACGTTACATTTTCGTAGCATCAACACATGTCCTACTTTGATGCGAGATGGGCCCGAATGCAATTAAAAAATTCCATCTCTTTCATAAATGAATTTACGGAACAATATACACCGCATTTACATGTAAAAACTACGCACTTGCGCTCGGGTTGGAAATACTTATATCAGAGGCTGAATGTCTCCTTGTAAAACAACAACAAGAAGAAATCGATTAAAGTGGCTATCCCCTGGAACTTTCCACGGGCAACACAGGTGCTTCGGAGTCATTGGAATACTATTACGTCGTCGTTACATTTATACACCGAGGAATTTACACGCAAGCAGTTGTCGCTTATGAGGACGAACACCGCAAATCGCCTCTTCGCGATGATGAAATGCTTGGATATCTATTCCCGCTCACATGTAGGCGTAAGAGGCAACGTTGTAATATGGTGGCGTAAGGGAAAAAACCGTGTAACAGCTTGTTTTAGGCGTGGGTGGCTACTGTGCTGTAATGTCCTACAGAAATTGAATGTGCCACAGGCAGTGATGTACCACAGCAAACGGGGCAAAAAATACGTGCACGGGGAACCGGCAGGGGGTGGGGAAGGGGGGGCGCATAAAAAAGTTCGAGCAGTTTACCTCGAACGAAAACGTGCGCTTTCTATAGTGTCTACCAAACTGGGACGACAAATTTTGAACTTTCCTGTATTTTCAAAATTCCGAGTTTGCTAGAAACGGTGACCTTTTGGGTATGCATCAACAGAGAAATGGGGTGGGAAGGGGGCGTATAAAAAAGTGCGAGCAGTTGACCTCGAACGAAAACGTGCGTTTTCTAAAGTGTCTACCCAACTGAGACGACAAATTTTGAACTTTCCTGTATTTTCAAAATTCCGAGTGCGCTAGAAACGGTGACCTTTTGGGTATGCATCAACAGAGAAATGGGGTAGTGTAAAGCATCAAATACACCCCACGTGCATTTAGGTACGATATTTGAACATGTTAACTCTTCTCATTATTTCCTTTAGGTTCGCGGGTGAAAGAGATCGCTTGCTGCGGCATCTTCAGGACGCAAGGGTTTATGGGCCCTGTGCGGCCTTTTCTGGACGAATGACATAAATAGTACTCCGTGGAAAGTTCACTGCTGCCACGTCAGCAGCGGATGAACCGAGCGGCTGGTACTCACCGCCAACCGAGGTCGGAACACTCCGAGGGTGCCGGCAGGTGAAGTTCGTTATCCGTTAACGGCAGGTGCCATGTCGTCCGGCACACGCAAGGGCAGAGGTCGGCGAGTTTCTGCCGGTGCCGAGAGACTCGTCCGTTGGCGGAGCAACAGGTTGCGCAACCTGCAGCTGCCATAATGGACCACGTGACCGTGTTGTCTGCCCCTCTGCTAACCCGCGCGCTTGCCCCGGCTCGGGGCCTTCTCGTCGAATCGATGAAGGGCCGGAAGAAACGTCGAGGAGCCGCTCCCGAAGCCCGTTGCGTCACTCCCGTGGCACCGCCTTCCCTGGAACACGGCGGGAGAAGGGGCTGGATAAAGGCCGTGTGTTCCCGCCACTATTCTGACATTGTGCCGAGTGTCGATGCGCTTGGGGCACGACACATAGCACCACAAAGGTGTCTGCATTAATTGTGTGGACGCAGAATTAGAGGATTTGCCCGGAGGTACGGCATCGGAATGTATTGCCTCAAGAGGCTAAAAAATTTCTCATCCCTCCATACAGAAAGAGGAGAGAAGCGCGAAAGCTAAAAGTGTGTCCAACCTTCGCTGAAAGTGCATTCAATCGAACGCAAAACCTTCAAAGACCCGATTCGTACGCGAAGAACGAACCCATGCGATGATTTTTCGCGCACTAAGTAAACTCATCTACCTACGATCTAAGTGTGTGCTGATACGCGGTTTATGAGATAGAGGTACACTACTAAAGCAAAAGCTGTCCTAATGGGACCTGTGGCGTCCTGTGAAAAAACTAACGCGTTTCCCCAAGAGCTCCGATAAGATATCTGTACACACGGCGCGTGCGTGAAACCGGGCTTCCGTTGTGTCAAAACGGTTACTTGAAAATCGCGAAAAAGGAACGCTTCTAGATAAGACAATACACGCGTCGATTATGAAGAAGGAGTACAAGAGTATGCCTTTATCTCATAAACGACATATCGGTATACCTTCAGATCGTTCGTAGATGCGTTCACTTAGTGCACGAAAAATCGTCGGATGGGTTCATCCTTCGTTTGCGATTTGGGCCTTCGAAGGTCTGACGATCGATTGGACGCACTTTCATCGAAGGAAGGACGCTTTTTTAGCGGCAGCGCTTCTCTCAACTTTCGTTAGGAAGGGATGGTAAATTTTTTGTGCTCCTTCTTCATCATCGATGCCCGTATTGTGTTTTCTAGAACCGTTCCGTTTTCGTGATTTTCAAGTATAACCCAATGGAAGGCTGGCTTCACGCACGTGCCGTGTGTCTAGAGATCTTATAAGAGCTTTTCGGTCGACCAACCTGTCTACGGGGAAATTCATTAGTTTGTTGACAGAACGCCATCGTTCCCACCCAGGAAGCTTTCGTTTTAAAACCAGGGGCGTTGTGAGTAGCGGAAGGCTTCCAGGTTTCATGTATTTTCAGCTGGAACCCAGGATTGGAACCCAGGGTTGTGCGGTGACAAGTGGATGACTTAACCGCTATTTTACATTCACTTTTTTTTGTGTAGCTACTGTACATCTCCGCCACACGAAACACTGCTTTCGAGCTACACCGAAGCCTGCTTGTGCATACGCGCTCTGAATACTATAGCATTATGGTTTCCCCTGGTCATGCTCCATTGCTACATCGCGTGTGGATCATGCTAGTTTCATAAAGCTACCAACACACAGATTCGTAGATTCTCAGCATGGGGCTCCGCATGGTTTTCGGACCGGTCACACAGCTGCTCAAGGGCATCGGCCAATGACGACCAAACCTGACCTCAGAAGTTTTCGGCTGAGTCATCAAGTGCCATCTGGCAGCTGTCTTAACATGCACACCCGCAATCCCAACATCACACCCCCTTAGGAGGATTAGGTTCGCAGACGATTCACCGATTCAGATTTCCATAAAATGATTTCGCATTAGAAGGACGTAAGCAGACTGAAGTGCTTCCAGTAATTTTGGGGGGGTTGGCGAACACTTATTTCTTAGATTTCCTGTACCGGTGGTAGAGTGGTGGAAGGAGTAAAAAAAACTGCCATTGTTGTTTAAAATAGTTTATTGACCGAAAGCTTTGTATCCGCGCCGAAAGCGCGCAGAGAACGCGCACGCGATTGCACCGCAAGGCAACACACACGCGCTGTTCCAGGCGCGAACGCGCAGCCATTGCATCATGGCAGGCACCCTCACTCTTTCCCCCTATCGCCACCGCCTCCCTCCCCATGCAACGGACTCAAGCGATCAGACGCTTTCCCCCCCGCGCAACCGATTGTATATTGTATCTGGAGTAATATATATATATATATATATATATATATATATATATATATATATATATATATATATATATATATATATATATATATATATATATATATATATATATATATATATATATGTATATATATATATATATATATATATATATATATATATATATATATATATATATATATATATATATATATATATATATATATATATATATATATATATATATATATATATATATATAGGGTTTGGAAATGAGGGGCTCGTTAGGAAATACAGAAAGAAATGCCGGCAGTCTACAACGCCAAAGAAGGCATAGGGGAGTGGTTAGACTATTTTTTACCGTTAGTGACGTTACATTATTATTAATTTTTATTAATTACGTGAGAAAGAAAGAAAGAAAAACACGCGCCCAGAGTGGGGACCGAACCCACGCCTTTCTCACGTAATTAATAAAAATTAATAATAATGTAACGTCACTTACGGTAAAAAATAGTCTAACCACTCCCCTATGTCTTCTTTGGCGTTGTAGACTGCCGGCATTTCTTTCTATATATATATAAGGTTAGTAGAGACAGAGACAAAGGAGAAAGACGTAGAAAATAAAAATAGGTTTACTGACGTTTCAGGGAGAGGACTGAAAGGGAGTCCTCTCCCTGAAACGTCAGTAAACATATTTTTATTTTCTACGTCTTTCTCGTTTGTCTCTGTCTCTACTAACCTTATTTTTTTCGCGCTCTGTGTGAGTTTTTATCTTTTCAGACTATATATATATATATATATATATATATATATATATATATATATATATATATATATATATATATATATATATATATATATATATATATATATATATATATGTATATATATATATATATATATATATATATATGGAAAGCAAGTTCTCTTTGCTGAAACGTAGGCCACAATCGTGCTTTTACCTTGTTCGAAGTTTTTCTTCTCTTATATATATATATATATATATATATATAGCAGAACAGAGAGATACGGGACGAGGGACTCGGTAAAGATACATATCAAGGTTGCAGTCGTCATTGCCAGTGCTATTCGGCTTTTTTCGAAATATATAATAGGGCCGAATGACGTGTGCTTGTCACGTTTCTTTGATTTATTGATAAATAAGCGAAAATATAAGTCGAGAAAAAATCCGCCGTCCCGCTCCCGGAAAACTGCGGATTTTTTCTCGACTTATATTTTCGCTTATTTATCAATGAATCAAAGAAACGTGACAAGCACACGTCATTCGGCCCTATTATATATTTCGAAAAAAGCCGAATAGCACTGGCAATGACGACTGCCACCTTGATATATATATATATATATATATATATATATATATATATATATATATATATATATATATACATATATATATATATATACATAAAGATAGGTCGGCAGTACACAATACCAAAGGAGGCATACGGGTGTGGTTAGGCTCTTTTTTTTTACTACGGTTAATGAAGTTAATATTTTTTTAATATGCGGAAGAAAGAAAGAAAAACACGCGCCCAGAGTGGGGACCGAACCCGAAAGGCGTGGGTTCGGTCCCCACTCTGGGCGCGTGTTTTTCTTTCTTTCTTCCGCATATTAAAAAACATATTTACTTTTCGGGTTCGGTCCCCACTCTGGGCGCGTGTTTTTCTTTCTTTCTTCCGCATATTAAAAAACATATTTACTTCATTAACCGTAGTAAAAAAAAGCGCCTAACCACACCCGTATGCCTCCTTTGGCATTGTGTACTGCCGACCTATCTTTATGTATTTCCTCAACGAGCCCCTCATTTCCTTACTATATATATATATATATATATATATATATATATATATATATATATATATATATATATATATATATAGAGAGAGAGAGAGAGAGAGAGAGAGAGAGAGCTTTCGGTCTAAAGCCGCCACGATGAATATAGACCAGTCCTCATCACACCGAACCGACATACAGCGAGGACAGCGTCCTTGTGTGATATACACCTTATAGTAAAGGCAAATTGGCGTGACTGACTAATCGAATCATAATCATCATCCATCGTTAACCAGGGTGGATTTCTGCTTAGGCGTAGATGCATTTCCCCCCCTCAGACCCGTAAACTTATCTTTTTTTTCATTTTTGCACCTATACAAGCCTGCAAAAAAGCGGCGTGGTTAAACGAAAATTGTTTTTACTGCGTCACAGAGAGTGAGAGAGAGAGCAATCTTTAATGAAGTCTGGCGATGTTAGCTGGGCTAAAATGCCTAACTTGCTACGCCAGTTGATGACGTGATGAAGATGATGGCGATGATGTTCAAGAGCTTGATACGCACAGAGACGGCGAGCTATTCAAAGCGACTGGTCTAGTCCTGTAAGTTGCAGGTACTCTATCAGAGCTTTGGTAGCCCGTAAAGCACGTTTGGGACAAGCCCATGGTCCTAAAACGTCCTTTTGTGCACCAGGCGGGCAATTACATTGTACTTATAGGGACAAGCACAAGAGTTCATATTCCTCGCATGTCTAATTTGTTCTGGCCACGTTGACAAAATGGCTGTTGTAAGTGAATCTCTACGCCACCGCTGCACCGCCGTATGGAAAGCATTGAAGGACTCTGCTAGTACGTAAGAAGCCGATCAAAAAGCTAACAGTAAGACGTAAAGTTGAAGAATTAAGGTTCGCGCTGCAGAACCGATATTCAGCTCTTACCGAGGGAGCAGAGTTTACGACCAAGGAAGCCAGGGACAATCTCACACGCATTATCACGGAGTGTGCAGTAGAATTCGAGGGCACGATGGCTAGACAGGATACTGGTAAACTTTCCCAGGAAGCGAAAGATCTAATTAGGAAACTCCAAAGCATGACAATCTCCACCGCAGCTGACAGAATAGAACTAGCACAGCTTTCGAAGTTAATCAATAAGCGTAAGGCAGCTGACATACGGAAGCATAATATGGAGACGATCGACTATGCTGTAAACAACGGAGGCAGCCTGAAAGCAGTGAAAAGGCGCTTAGGCGTGGGGGAAAATCAGATGTATGCATTTAAAGACAAGCAAGACAATGTAATCACAAATAGGGATAGAAAAGTCATAGTAGCGGAAGAGTCCTATAGGGATCTGTACAGTAGCCAGGACATCCAGGATAATGCTGAACGAGAAAGTAGTTCAGAGGAGATAGATAACCCACCAGTAACGACAGAAGAAGTAAGGAAGGCTTTGAAAGAAATGAAAGGAGGCAAAGTACCTGGTGAAGATCAGATAACAGCAGACCTCTTTAAGGATGGCGGGCAAATTGTACTAGTAAAACTGGCAAACCTGCACACGCAATGCCTAATGACCGCGAGTATACCAGAATCTTGGAAAAACGCGAACATCATCCTAATCTATAAGAAAGGTGCCATGAAGGACTTGAAAAATTATAGGCCGATCAGCTTACTGTCAGTCGTCTACAAGGTACTTACCAAGGTAATCGCTAACATAATTTCTGCCACCTTAGATTTCAGTCAACCTAAAGAACAAGCAGGGTTTCGTAAAGGCTATTCAACAATGGACCATTTTCACACGATCAATCAGGTGATAGAGAAGTGCGCGGAGTATTCTGAACCCCTATATATAGCCTTCATAGATTATGAGAAAGCATTTGACTAGGTTGAAACCTCAGCAGTCATTCAGGCATTACGGAACCAGGGTGTAGACGAGCATTACGTAAAAATACTATAGGATATTTACAATGGGTCCACAGCCACCATCATCCTCCATAAGAAGAGCTGTAAAATACCTATAAGGAAGGGCGTCAGACAATGAGACACAATCTCTCCTATGTTATTCACAGCATGTTTACAGGAAGTATTCAGAACATTAGAGTGGGAAAAGGTGGGGGTAAGGGTTAATGGAGAAAACTCAGCAACCTCAGATTTTCTGATGACGTTGACTTGCTAAGTAGCTCGGGAGACGAATTGAAAAGCATGCTTACCGCACTGGACAAACAGAGTAGAACCGTGGGCCTGAAAATTAATCTGCAGAAAACTAAAGTAATGATCAATAACCTCGGTACAGCACAGCGATTTGAGATAGGTGGCGAGGCAGTAAAAGTGGTACGCGAATATATCTTCTACTTAGACCAAGTTATGACCCCGGATCCCAACCATGAGGCAGAGATAATTAGAAGGATAAGAACGGGGTGGAGCCCATACGGCAGGCATTCTCAGATAATGAATGGCAGCCTACCATTGTCCCTGAAGAAGAAAGTGTATGACAGCTACATCTTACCGGTACTCCCCTACGGGGCAGAAACTTGTCAGGCTCACTAAGAGGGTTCAACTTAGATTGAGGACGACTCAGCGAGCAATGTAACGGAAGATGATAGGTGTAGCATTAAGGGACTAGAAGAGAGCGGAGTGGATCATGGAACAAACGCGTGTTAAGGACATATTAGTTGAAATTAAGAAGAAATGGATGTGGGCAGGGCATGTAATGCGAAGGCAAAATAACCGTTGGTCATTGAGGGTAACAGAGTGGATCCCTAGAGAAGGCAAGCGTGGCAGAGGGCGGCAGAAAGTTCGATGGGCAGATGAGATCAGAAAGTTTGCGGGGATAAATTGGTCGCAGTTAGCACAGGGCCGGGGTAATTGGAGATTAATGGGAGAGGCCTTTGCCCTGCAGTGGGCGTAGATAGGCTGGTGATGATGATGATGAAGGGAATCTGTTCCAGGCCCGCGAGCGATGATTGTGATCATAACATCTTAAGGCTGTACATCAATCAAAATTCACCGCGGAGAGCAGGCTGTACATTGTGACAAAGTGTGCCGAAGACAACAGAGACATGTTTATAGAGAAGGGGGGGGGGGGGGGGGGGGGAATCGGCCACCTTCGCAAGTGATCGAGATGCGAAGACTGGAGAAATAGCAGAACTGGTAGAGTGGTCTTCACTAGCTTTAACTCGTCTGCCCACCTTACCGGTAGATCAGACGCTGATGCCACCGAGCGCACGCCGTCTCTCTCAACGAGGAAAACACCTGCAAGTCAGAGCGTATGTCATCACTACGCGCCGCCAATTCACGACGCGCACGCCCCCCACCTGCTCGTCGGCTCCTCGCCTCATCGCCACACTTGTTGGCCTATAATTTCCCTCTCTCCACTTTGCTGCGCCGAGCTTTGAGCGACGCCAAGCACGGATGAAACTCAAGCTTAAAGAGCTCCGCTGCTCAAACATCTGAGGATGACGATGCTCCCTGGTGCAGAATTTGAGCGCAGCGCGAACTGCAGTCTTCTCGGTGACAGGGCATAGCTGCTGGGTCTCGGGAAGTGATCGCGACATCAGCGAACGCACGACGGCATGCGCTACTGCAGCGTTATCTCGCACCGCGTCATCGTCGCCGAGCACGTTGTTGCAAATCGTGTCGAACTTTACGCGGAAATGTCACGCGGTTCGGACGGACCACGCAATGAAGAGGACGACGAAGGACTCGTATGCGTGCAGCACGCAGCGCGTGATGCGCTTTTGTGCTCTTTATGAACCCAAAAGAACAAGACGCTACATACTATGGAGATCGTGATGTTCATCAAACTGTTCCCACAAGCTCCACGATGCGTGCTTTTTTTTCTTACTTTTCTCCTCGTTCTTCCGCCCTGTTATCTGTAGGGCCGTTTCTACCCTCCCCTACCCATTCCCCCGTCGAGTGCCAGTGTAGAGATTCTGGCAAACCTGTCGGCTTTCTTATTTAATAAAGAGCTTTCTCTCTCTCCCTCTCCCTCTCTCTCGTCTTATAAACTCTGCTTCTTCAATAAAGAACTCTCTCTCTCTCTCTCTTCCTCTTATGGATGCCTGGTTTTGCGCCTCCTTTCTCGGGGGCCACTATACCACCCTCCCCCTTACACTTTCGTCAAACTTTCCTTCTCGCTCTATCTCGTCTATATTCGGTGTCCCCTTCGTTCGCTCGGTTACAACGAGGCCGACGCCGAGGGACGACGCGAAACCACAGGAGCGGGCGCTTAAGAGCTGCGCTGTGGTGGGATTTGCTATGTTGGGGTTTAGCGATATTGGAGATTTGGTGTGTTCTGTTATAAGTACAGTGGTGCAACCTCTACGTCACACACTACAAACACACGGTTGGTGGGTAGAGGCAATGGCGTTTTTTTATTGCGCCGCTCCGTCAATCACGGCTCAGGCTGCAATGCGCCGCACATATGGTCGCCGAATAGTGCTATAGCCATTGTGCAATGTCAGGGGGAGAGAGAAGCCGCACGTGGCGAGAAGTATATTATCGTTGTTATTATTTTTTATTTAGATGGGGTGACTCAAGGTCTATTCAGGGATGAAGAAGGCAATAGAGGAGGTGAGAGCGTCGACATACTCTTGAGTATCTCCGCGGTACTTGCGAAAGTCCACAGAGGCACCACAGTCTCTTTTGGGTGTGCCCGGTCCAGAGAAGGCGGTGTCTACCCCTGAGGGCCTTGACGTTTGGAGGAAGATGGGCTCCACGACTCGGGAAAGATGCGGCGACGGTGGAAAGTAGTATAAAGTGGGGCTGTAACATGCATGAGTACGGTCGTCGCTTCGGAGAGGACGGACGTGTCTACGCGCTCGACCGCTTCGTCGGGACTTCGGATCGGCTGCTCGTCGTCCACGCGGGTCGTCGCCCTGGATATGGACTTCTCCCGCCTTGCGCTCTTCTCGTGCAGGCAGTCGAGCGCAAGCTCCCTCTCCTCAGCACCAGTCCGTCGGCCTCAGTCCTGTCCAGCGCACTTCCAAGAGGGCGGAACCCCCGCAGATTCCTCTCCTCTTCACAGCAAGCTCGTCTCTACGCTTTACCTCTCCTGTCGACGCTCCTAGCCTCCCGGACGCACCATGACGCCAGCTGGCAGTGTTTAATGTGTGTTGTGTGCGACGAGATCGACCACAGTAATGGAACCACTCTTTTAGGGCGCAGCCCTTTGTCGCCCGTCTCTGGGCTGAGCCGCGTCGCCGTCATCGTGACCCGGCGAACGATGGGAAGACCAACGAGTGAAAGAAAAAGCGAAAGATGCGAAAAGACGACGAATGAAAGAAAGCAAAGAAGGAGAGTGTCGCGAAATTGGGAGGAGAGGGCGGTTCGCCGTGGCGGCGCGAGCCAGCGCTCTCCGAAAGTGTGCGGTGGGGGAGGGGAGGGGGCAGTATGCTGTGCCCGCACGAGACGCTCGACGGCGCATCGCTTGGCGAAAAGTTGAGGGGGGCGTGCGCGTGTCTATGATGTGTGCTCGCTTACGACGTAGTTCGCGGTTCTTTCTTGAGACGCACTTCGTGCCGCCGACGCGCAGGCTCGTCGTCGCTGCCGTCGAGAGAACCCACGAGTGAGTGCTGCCTCAGCGCACTGCTTCTGCGCCCAAATATCGCATTAGGGAGTATGGTAATCGCCATCCATTTTTTTTTAATCTCTTCTTACCTTTATAACTTTGAATTTCTTCTATATTTCCATCCCCGCGCGGGCTAATTGGTGTTAATTGCAGTTGAACTCCCACATGGGTTCAATAATATCCCAGTACATCACCAACTACTAACATACTCCTCCCGTAGATGGCTATGCTTCTCTGTGCAACACACAATGTGGGAAAGCCAGCTTACAGAAGACCAAGCTTACACCGATCCCATTAAGGTCGGATTCACCCCTGAACACAAATGTATGCTGGGAAGAGATTTTTTTAGCGGCAATATAAGCCTTTTTACATGGAGGAATGCCGCTTTATCTCAAAATATGGAGGCCGTAGGACATTTTCTTTATTAAATCGAAGCTTTCTATGTCTAACTTATGTCGTCTATAGTCTGTTTCAATACCCCCTGCAGGAAAGCCAACTTTCTCGGACTTTGATGATGATCGTAGGTGAAGTAAAAAAAAAACGATTCCTGTGGTCGGAATCGAACCTGAGTCTCTAGCTTTATGGAGCCGACGTTTATCCAATGCGCCGCTTTTTTTTCTTTATTGCCTGCTTGGCGGCAACACAAAACGCACTGCACAGTACACAAATTAGTAGCCCCAGCCCTCAGTCGGCTGAAGGGGGTGGCTTAAAACATTTAAACTGCGCTAGAACATCCATAATGGGTAACCACTCAGGTTCTTCCGGCATGACTCTATACACTTCTCTTATATAAACAACGCTTTCAATGAAGTACTTCCGCACCGTTCGAGCATCCTCTTCGGCATTTTGAACTGTCATGCGAGTTTTCCACATAGAATGCAGACTAAGTTCCATGAACATATTGTTACGGGGAAAATGGTATATTGCAAAAATGCCACACGGTGGGGAACACAGCAGCACACAGTCTCAAGTGGCTGCAGCCAGAGAGCGAGATGGTTCGTCCTCTTCCTCCTCGTCGGTCAACCGTCCACCACACCAGCTGTCCGGGCTGGGGCCAATCCCTCTGTGTCCATATTCCTTTCAGAGGGTGCATACCCAACCCGTGACATAACCCCCGCCGGTAGAAGCAGTCTCGGTGCTCATGAGCCGGGTGCGGAAGTTTGGGCTTGAGACGGGAGACATGCACGACGTCCGTAAGGATGTGGTGCGACGTGTCAAGTTTAACTGGGGCGATTTTATATGTTACGGGTGTAACTTCACGGAGTATACGATAAGGACCGGAATACCGGGACAAGAGTTTTTCACAAAGTCCCACACGGCGTGAGGGCGACTAAAGAAGTACAAGTGACCCCGGTGCAAAGTGGCGATCTTGGTGCCGGCTGTCATAATGTGTCTTCTGGGACTGTTGGGAGGAGCAGAGGCGGGTACGAGCAACTTGACGGGCGTGATCAGTGCGAGCTATGGCGGTGCGGACATAGTCGGACGCGCGTACAGGAGACGACAAGACTGTATCCAGTGACAATGCTGGTTCGCGGCTGAAGAGGAGATAGAAGGGGGAGTAGGCAGCAGTGTCGTGACGCGGCGAATTGTAGGCAAAAGTAATGTAGGGCAAATCCACGTCCCAGTCGCGGTGGTCTGTGGAGACGTACATGGACAGCATGTCTATAATTGTTCGGTTAAGTCTTTCGGTCAGGCCATTAGTTTGAGGATAACAGGCAGTGGTGATCTTGTGATGGGTGGAGCAGGAGCGAGGAATGTCGGCAATAACTTGCGATAGAAAGAACGGCCACGATCTGTAAGGAGCTGTCGAGGGGCCCCGTGAAGAAGGATAATGTCACGAAGCAGAAAATCGGCAACGTCAGTAGCGCAGCTCGTAGGAAGGGCCCGTGTTATTGCATAACGCGTGGCATAGTCGGTGGCGACGCCTATCCATTTATTGCCGTATGTGGACTGGGGAAATGGACCCAGCAAGACTAACCTAACGCGGAAGAATGGTTCGCTTGGTATGTCCAGTGGTTGAAGAAGCCCAGCTGGAGGAGTTTCCGTCTTTGGCGGAAACTCCTCGGAAGCCCAGCTTTCCGTCGTTGGCAGAGGTCGCAGGAGCGCACATACTGCCGGACAGATCGGTAAAGGCCGGGCCAGAAGAAGCGGCGTCTGATGCGATCGTAGGTGCGGGAAACACCCAGGTGGCCAGCAGTTGGGAGGTCATGAAGTTGTTGGAGAACGTCCAGACGAAGGTGCTCAGGAATGGCTAGTAATAATTCAGGGCCGTCAGGACGAAGGTTCCGACGATACAGAATTCCGTCTTTCAGTTCGGACATCCGAACGGAAGGCGTCGAAGGTGTAAAAATAAGGCTCTCGATAATGGAGCGCAGACGAGGATCCCGTCGTTGTTCGTCGCCGATGTTGGTGAGGGTCTAAAGTGACATTATAGCGGGCGCAGCAGCAGCAGCTGGGTCAGGTGGATCTACTGGGTACCGCGATAAGCAGCCAGGGTTTTACCGGTAGCGTGCCGCTGTGAAGTTTGAAGAAGAATGATTTCGCGGATGAACGTACTGACATTCTTTTCACTCTTTTTAGAACATATTTTCCTGAACCTATACTGCATACAACTGCCGATAAACCGGAACAAGTAGACACACATCAATCAAATCTTTGTACAGACTCTTCCGAGGTAAACTACTCAAATACTCCGGGGAAAACCTAACTCTCAAAATCTTAAAAGCATCCACGACTTCGCGCAAGAACCCACGCACACGTACATGTCGCATTTCAAAAGTTGAAACTACATAGTCTGGAATAACATCCCGTAGTCGGACTTGTACCACAGTACATAGGAAGCAATCTCTCTGCTCTCTCAGAAGCATAAACCTAGAAACTATTTGTCGGATAAACAAATGTGCCAGTCCCAATCCACCACTTTTCACCGAGAGAAACAAATTAGTTCGACTCATGCGCTCCCAACTTGAGCCCCACAAAAACACCGCAAACACTCTGTGCAGCTTTTGTATGTTCCTTCTTGACATACAAATCGCCTTCCTTCTTGACACTCTGTGCAGCTTTTGTATGTTCCTTCTTGACATACAAATCGCCAGCAAACACATTACATACTGATGCACGGGCAAACATTGACAGATCCCTTCCCCCCCATTGTGTTAATTTCTCTCTAACTATCAGTTTCTCCGTCCCAGTACTCTGTAGCATCCTGGTAGTTTTCAAGGGGGATGCTCAGATACCTGGCCGGAGTTGTCGTCCAAGGCATGTTCTCGAAAAACACTGGCTTACTTTGCCAGTCACCTTGCCAAAATCCTATGCACTTGTTCCAGTTAGTTTGATAACAGCGCTAAGACAGGACACAGAGAAGGCGACACGAGACTGGGCAGCGCCCAGTCTCGTGTCGCCTTCTCTGTGTCCTGTCTTAGCGCTGTTATCAAACTAAGTATGTACCAACAAGCCCGAATTAACACAGTTTTTTTTGTTCCAGTTAACTTTACTGGCAGACAACTCGCAAAATCGCTTTAGATCGTTCACCACCTCCCTCACACTTTTCCTATCACTACAAAAAACAGCGATGTCATCGGCATATGACAAAATTTTAACTTCACTGCAGTGCAAACGGAATCCGGGTATATTTTCATTTTGAAGAATCTTTAAACAAAAGGGCTCAAGATAAATCGCAAACAACAAGGGTCTCAAGGAGCACCCCTGCCTCACTGGCCGACGACAGTATATCAAAACTTTATCCCACTTTTTTGTTTACAATAACACTAGATGAGCACGAGCGTACGACATCTTTACACCTTCGGGGATGACGGATCCTAAGTTAACGTGTTCTAACACTGAGAAAAGAATGTTATGCGTAACACGGTCAAAGTCAAATCAATTTGAATCATCGCCACGTGGCCCCCTAGAGCGTTGCAACACTCTAATACACTTCTTGCGACATGAATATTGGTAAAAATAGATCGTACCTGAATTCCAATTCCAACAATTGTTTTTTATAACTCCTTGCAATCTGCTAGCCAAAACCTTCATGAAAATTTTGTAATCAGCATTCGTTAAGCTGATTGTCCGATACGACTCTACCGCCAAAAGCTTTTCCGGATCATCAGTTTCAGGAATTAACGCAATATGGCTTTTCCGGAACGAAGGCGGTGTTCTCTTGGATTCATACGCTTCCATTATTACCCTGTACAAAATTACTGCTATGTCTTCTTCGAAAAACTTGTAAAACTCGGCTCCCAATCCATCTGACCCCGGCGACTTTCCTATGGTTAATCCGTCGGACTTTATCTCCTGCAAACTGATCGGCGCCTCCATGCTTGCTCTGTCATTATCACTTAACTTTGGCATTGACGGCAAGAAAGTTTCCTCATAATCTTTACTACCTTGCTTTGCACTTCCCAGCAGTTCCTTATAATGCTCAAAAAATTGCGCGCTCCACGTCTTCGGAGTCCCTGTAAACGACATTATTGTATCGAATAGCTTTAATCTCATTCATTTGTGCACAACCGTTTTCGTCACTCAGGGAACGTGTGGTTGGCGTTTCGCCCAACCAGAGTCGCTCTGCGCGGGCGCGCACTATAGCACCCCTGTACTTCTCAATGTCAATGACCTCCAGCTTATTTTTTTTTAACCTCTCTTATTTCTTTTGCGAAAATTCCCGGCTATTGAGCCACAATGCCTAGCAAGAAGTGCAACTGGCTTCGCAATTGTTTTTCCTCCTGCTTTTCTTTATGACGCATCACGGGCTACCTTTCTATTGCCCTTATCTTAACGTCACTTTTTAGCTGTTCCCAGGCAGTGATAAGTGAACCGCTTCCTGTTCCGATTGCCTGCTCTAATTTTTTCTTTACACCAGTTGTGAATGGTTCATCATTTAGTAGTTTGAAATTTAATTTCCAGGTATCCCAGTTAAAGCGAGTTGTTCTTTGCTTCTGACCTATTGTAAACGTCACCATGCTGTGGTCGCTGAAGGACACTGTTTTCACCTTGTAGGCCTCGCACAGAGGCACAAGACCCAGTTATACGTACACTCTGTCGAATCTTGCGTGACTTTCACGTTGACAACGTGTGTACTGTGGTATATTCATATTCGACAGAACACACGCCACGTCCTCCAGGCCACACTCATGCACTAGGCTATTTAAAACCATCGCACTCAAATCCTGTGTCGGTGGTCTTCTTGCTCTATCAGCGCTCGAACAGACGCAGTTGAAATCGCCAAGAAATATTACGTGCCTCTCGCTGTTTTTTAATACACTTTCAAACTTTCGAAAAAAAAAAAAAAGGCGGCGATCCACTTCCTTATTTGGCGCATAGGCACAAATAACCCTCCATGCCACATCCGAGTACAAAAAATCGCATACAATAAAGCGACCGCGTTCGCAAACACCGACACTTTCTTCAACAATTCCCACAGAATTGCGCAGAAAAAGCGCACATCCAGCCGACGCGCCGACCGAATGGGACACGCAAACGTTATATCGTGGCTGAAAGTTTGCACCATCCAGTCCGTTTGCTCCTGACTTTCAATTTTCGTCTCTTGAATGGCAATTACGTCGATATCGTCCTCCAGAAAAAGGCGGTTAAGCTGGTACTGGCCACGTTCGACGAAAATGTCGTGACCTCGTGGCCAAAACGGCGACAATTGTCGCCGTTTTGGCCACGAGGTTTCGCAGTGCGTGCAAACTTACGCCACTGTCGCCGGACCAGTGGGGAGTGACAAGTCTGAGCACCTCATGGATGAAGCTGAAGCGGAAGAAGTCGCCGCTGGAGGAGGGGGAGACGAGCCAGCGTCGACACAGGAGCTCAAAGACCTTACGGCGTGCAAGTCACCCGCCGTACAAGCTGGCAAGGAGGGCAAGGGAAAAATGACCGGCCGAGCCTCAACACAGATGACGTATCACTGCCACCAGTGAACCAAGCTGCCCAGGGAGGAAGCATCCTGGAAAGCAACCAAGCGGACGGCGGGAAGAAGCCTGACGATGACACCATCGGTATGGACACGAGCAAGGACCTCGCTAGCAGCCCCTGCGGAAAGCGTGGACGCGAGAGCAACGCCGAAACGACAGAAGGCGACAATGCAACTTCCGACGAGCCGCCTTGGAAAGCGGCGCCAGGGCGGCGTTCCACACAGAAGCCCAAGCGTAGCGTTCCACCGGACAGGAAGGCTACAGCGTCGACGCCGGCGAAGACGCCGACGTAGCTGCGTGAGTGGTGTGCGCCAGTGGACCAGTGCACCAGCGTCGGTCATCGCTGTGTCTTTGAGACTCCTGGCCAGTAATGCAGTAGTTTATTTCTGCGCTGCTTACAAATTCACGCCCCGTACCCGTGGTGCTGTCTGTAGTGTATGGGGGGGGAGAGGTTGGGGGGAGGGGGGGGGGGCAGGACTACGTAAGGATATTGTCGAGGGCGGAACATGTGCCATAAATTCGTATGGGGCACATGACAGCTTCTGTGTCATTTCACAGTGCACTTGAGCGACTATAGCGGTTCGCTACTCTTCCTGGCACGTATGAAAGCACCATCCTGTCCACACGCTCGTTAACGTGAATGGCAGCGAATCTCCTTTCAGCACTTAAGGTGGCAATAATTAACGTCAGGGGCCTGTCGTCAATCCGATGCGCCGTTCCGACACGGTCGAAGCGTCTCACTGATGGCGTCTGTAGTCCACCTCAAAACCCCCTGCAGAAAAGCCAACCTCCACATGTAAAGCCTCACATATACTCTTTCGCAGGTGAAGTCTGCTTTTGGTTTTCGTATCAACAGAGGAATCATTCACGAGAAAGCTTCGCGTTCAAGCATCGCCGTCGCTAGACGGAGGGGTGCATTATTTTTCTGTACGAAACTTTTCCACGCGCTGAAAATGGTTCCACGCGCCAATGAGGTGTGCTGGATCCAAGCCAGGCTCGCTGTTAAAGAACGGAGCTCCCGCTAGTGCTGTTCCAGGCAGAACAAGAAACAAAAGATCAAGAAAAAGATGCGCACTGACCCAACAGACGGCGCGCCATCTATGTGACCACGTCGGCCAACGAAAGCCTTGGGCCAAAGGGTTTTATCATCATTATTCATCAAATTAAGAGGCACAGCACAAAGAAAGATTAGGCGAAGAAAGTGAGGGGTGGGAGTGGAGAAGGCGTTGCGTGGCAGGGCCACTTTCGACGACATTTGTACAAAGCAAGCAGATACGCGGCCAAGCTTTAAAGCGAAGCTTTGGTTGCCTCACTGATGACGACCGGCGCGCGGCAAAACGCGCTCCAGGGAAGCCAACTTTGCACAACGCCTCAAGAAAAAAACGCCTCCCCTGGTCAGAATCTAACCTGGTTCTCTTGTGTTATAAGTCCGATGTCTATCCGACTGCGCCATTTCGACACGGTCGAAGAAGTTTGATTTTAAGGCGAAGCTTTTTTTGTTGCCTCGCGACCATAAACAGCAAAACGCACTGCAGGAAAGCCAACTTTCTGAGACAATGATGATGATGATCGTGGATTGAAACGCGAAGCTTCCTCTGGTCAAAAGCCAATCTCTTCAGAGTACAAAATCGAATTCGTTGTGCCCAAAACGCTCTGCAGGAAAGCAATATTACGCAACGGGTTCCCACAAAGACGCATCAAGTGTAGGCGCTCAGTCAACACTTCGTCCCTCGCCAATACCCCCGAGTAGGTACAGTCTTTGTCAAAATTTTGTGGGCCCCGGCGATCGAACAGGCCGAGCTCCCGAGGCCCCGAGAGAGTTCCGAGACGCGTTACTCACTTTCAACGAGGTGGTCACACACACTACCAACTTGCGCGAAGAACACTCCCGCTGGCCCACCCTGCTCTCACACGGCCACAGTCAGCAGCCTTTAGAATGCTTCAGTCCGGTTCCTTCCTAACCAGGAGCCGGTTTAGCTTATTTCACCCGGACATTGACCCTCACTGTCCCCTCTGTGACGCAGCTTACTGTAACTTAGATCATATGCTATGGCAGTGCCCGGATTTACAAGAGGACGCCGAACTCATCACAGAGGAAGAATGGTCCATGGCGCTCCACAACGAAGACTACTACACTCAACGCCACGCTGTCCAGAAGGCCTGCGTTAGGGCGGAGCTCCTGCCACCCGCGCAGGTGCGGCCCGCGTCTACTCTGGACGGTCCTCTGGGCCGCTAAGTTCAATGTCTGTCTGTCTGCCCGGCGACCGTGGCAGGAGCAGGCGCGCGGCCGAGCAGGGGCGCTGCGCTTTCCGCAGTCAGTCTTCTCAGCGGGTAATTGTCATGTAATTTGTTTCGGGATACTTTTGACAAGAGAAGAGTTAGAGTCGTTTTCTGTGATCATATTCCCCTCGTAGACGGCCATGCTTCTCTGCAGAACAGGCAATGTGGGGAAGCCAGCTTACAAAGACCAAACTTACACCAATATTTTAAAAGTCGGCTTCACCTCTAAACACACATGCATTGCTGGGAAGACATTTTTTAGGAGCACTTTAAGCTGTCATATCAAAATATGACGGTCTTTGGACCTTTTTTGATGAGAGTTTTTCGGTCGGCCAACCAGTCTGTGGGTTGGCCGACTTTTGACAGGACGCCATCGGTTTTACTACGGTAGTTTTCGCTTCAAAAAAATTCAGTGTTGCTCCCACACACCCGACCTCCCTCCCAATCCCCACCCCTCCCCTTCACAGTGGGCGGCGCAGCTGTCCATCTCTGAACCCGGCTCCCAGCTTAACCTGGTGAGACGGGCCCGGACTGCCAGCCAGAGCCAGGGACTCCTGGACTAAGGAGTCTCCCCACTGGTCTGCCTCCACACATGGAGTCGGATTGGGCCTCAATAAAAGTTTATTATTATAATAAAAAAGCTGACATACGGAAGTATAATATGGAGAGGATCGAATACGCTGTAAAGAACGGAGGTAGCCTGAAAGCAGTGAAGAGACGTCTTGGCGTGGGGAAAAATCAGATGTATGCACTTAAGGATAAGCAAGGCAATGTCATCACAAATAGGGATAAAATAGTCACAGTGGCCGAGGAGTTCTATAGGGATCTGTACAGTAGCCAGGACATACAGGATAATGCCGAACGAGACAGTAGTTCACAGGAGATAGACATCCCACCAGTAACGACCGAAGAAGTAAGGAAGGCTTTGAAAGAAATGAAAGGGGGCAAAGCACCTGGTGAAGATCAGATAACAGCAGACCTCTTGAAGGATGGCGGAGAAATTGTCCTTGAAAAACTGGCAAACCTGTATACGCAATGCCTAATGACCGCAATGGTACCGGAATCTTGGAAGAACGCGAATATCATCCTAATTCATAAGAAAGGCGACATGAAGGACTTGAAAAATTACCGGCCGATCAGCTTACTGTCAGTCGTCTACAAGGCATTTACCAAGGTAATCGCTAACCGAATTTCTGCAACCTTAGATTTCAGTCAACCTAAAGAACAAGCAGGGTTCCGTAAAGGTTATTCAACAATGGACCATATTCACACGATCAATCAGGTGATAGAGAAGTGCGCTGAGTATACTGAACCCCTATATATAGCCTTCATAGATTATGAGAAAGCATTTGACTCGGTCGAAACCCTAGCAGTCATTCAGGCATTACGGAACCAGGGGGTAGATGAGCATTATGTAACAATACTAGAGGATATCTACAATGGGTCTACAGCTACGATCATGCTCCATAGGGAGAGCAGTAAAATACCTATAAGAAAGGGTGTCAGACAAGGAGACACAATCTCTCCAATGCTATTCACAGCATGTTTACAAGAAGTATTCAGAACGTTGGATTGGGAACAGGTGGGTGTAAGGGTTAATGGAGAATACCTCAGTAACCTCAGATTTGCTGATGACGTTGCCTTGCTAAGTAACTAGGGGGACGAATTGCAAAGCATGCTTTCCGCACTGGGCGAACAGAGTAGAACCGTGGGACTGAAAATTAATATGCAGAAAACTAAAGTAATGATCAATAACCTCGGGACAGCACAGCGGTTTGACATAGGTGGCGAGGCAGTGGAAGTGGTAAGCGAATATATCTACTTAGGCCAAGTTGTGACCCCAGATCCAAACCATGAGGCAGAGATAATTAGAAGGATCAGAATGGGGTGGGGTGCATATGGCAGACATTCTCAGATAATGAATAGCAGCCTACCATTGTCGCTGAAGAAGAAAGTGTATGACAGCTGCATCTTACCGGTACTCACCCACGGGGCAGAAACTTGGAGGCTCACTAAGAGGGTTCAACTTAAATTGAGAACAACTCAGCGGGCAATGGAGCGGAAAATGATAGGTGTAACATTAAGGGACAGGAAGAGAGCGGAGTGGGTCAGGGAGCAAACTGGTGTTAAAGACATATTAGTAGAAATTAAGAAGAAGAAATGGACGTGGGCAGGACATGTAATGCGAAGGCAAGATAACCGCTGGTCATTAAGGGTAACAGAGTGGATCCCTAGAGAAGGCAAACGTTGCAGGGGGCGGCAGAAAGTTAGATGGGCAGATGAGATAAAGAAGTTTGCGGGGATAAATTGGTCACAGTTGGCACAGGACCGAGGCAATTGGAGAATAATGGGAGAGGCCTTTGCCCTGCAGTGGGCGTAGATAGGCTGGTGATGATGATGATGAAAAGTTTATTCCTCCTCCTCCTCATTACGCTCCGTGAAGAAGTATGACCAACGATGCTGCGGTGCCCAGCCTAAACGTGAGCTACAACATGGCCTCCGAGATAGATCGCGGAGGCCATGGCTACAATATGCTTTTCCGGGACGCAGTCGAAGGAGTACACAAAACAAAACACGTTTGTTCGCGATTTGCGATTGAGCATACTTCCTAGTTCCTGTTTGCAATTAAGTATACTTCCTAGTTAATTACCTGAATGAAACTTGGACGGACTAGAGTTTTATTTTTGCGGACAAGCAAGTGTTCGTTTCCCTCCCGTAGAAGCCATGTATTGACAGCAGACGGGAATTTCCCAAAATTTACCACTTCACTGTGAAGTACGTATGTAACTCTGAAACGTAAATGGATGTATGGAAACAACTTCACAGATAGCCTGCAGATCGACGCCCTAGAGCACTGCGACGCGGGCCTTTTCGTCTTCCTGGCGGGGTCCAGACTCGGCGTCGGCTTCTGCTACTTCCACGGTTCGGCATTGATTTGATTTGATTGTTGGGTGTAACACGCCCACGACACGCAGGCGATGAGGCGCGCCGTAGTGGAGGGCTCTGGATTAATTTTGACCACTTCAGGATATTTAAAGTGCGCTGAAATCTCGTGCACACGGGCATTTTTGCTTTTCGCCTCCTCAGAAAAGCAGCCGCCGCGGCCCGGAATCGCACCCGTCCTACCTGTGAAGGCGCCTCTCCGTCGTTTTCGCTCGGCTTCTGCCTTTCAAGGGCCTCCAGGGCCTGCTGGACGGCCCATAATTATTGTTTTTGGTCGTAGCTCGCCATCGCTGCTTCTAGCCTCGACGGAAATTAAATCTCGCGGAATGGTAGAGCCGCCTTAGCGGCTAATTGTCATATAATTGATTTTGGGATGGTTTTAATGTAACAGGACTTGAAGCCATTTTCTATACCACACTCCTTAGACGGACGTCCTTCACTGTACAACACACAATGTAGAAAAGCCACCTTACAATTAAAGGCCAATTGCAGTCGTCTTCACCGCTAGACACAAAATCACTACCGAGAAGATCTCTCCAGGGGCAATAAAAGCCGTATTAGATCAAAATATGGAGACCCTGGGACGTTTTTATTAATTTTTATGATGCTTGCTTCCGCTGAAGGTGGGGCGCAGTGTTTTAATATTCCAGGGATTTGAGTGGGCGCCGCAAAATGGCGCTACGCTCGCGTGGTATTCTTCTTGTGTACTAGTTGGAGACGGTCTGCTGGATCTAATCATCCTAGCCAGAGACAGCTTTGCTGTAAAACTGAGTTGGACGTGGGGGGCTTGGCAGCAGTTAGCATTGCGCTGATTGAGGGCCGGCTCTGCCTGACGCAACCTGCTGAACATGTGACTTGGGGGTTTGCCCTACTACGCAGCACCTTGTGCGAGAGTGTCCCGGTTTTGAGTGTGTTTGCGCACGCCATCGCTGTCAAGTGCCAATGTAAAAGTTCACACGCACGCCGCCGGAGTCCTCTGTTCCCTCTGGGATCTCGCACGCGAGGCCGACATTGTGAGCCGGACTTAATTTGATCCCCTCCTTTCCCTCCCTGCAACTCTTGTAGGCCTCCGAGCCAGCTCCTTTCCTAATAAAGTCCCACCCATGCATCACTGTTCGTACTCTTTCACTCCCCCTCCACCTCACTGAATTGTATGCAGGTGAGCTCCCTGCCAAACTCAGTATTATTCCCAGTACACTTGTATTCCTTTTCCTTTCCTTCAAACCACAAACAAAACCAGGTTGTTTTGCCAGCATTCACAATTGCTTACATGCTTTTCTGCTAAGGGGATGTAGGGGAAAAAAGGCTCTAGGAGGAGGTGTGCTTGACGTGCTATTTTTTTGCTTGGGTCACAGAATTCACAATTTCTAAATGTGACCAATGTGCTCCAAACAGGAAACCGAATGATTTATAGCCTCATGCTGCTTCGAAGGGCAAGTCCATGGTCCTATAGAACAGTTTTTACAGTTAGTGGCTCTTGGTCTTAGCACTCAATGTCCTGGAGAAAGTGCGATATTGGTGTTATGTAGGCCACACATTCTAATAAAATAAATTCAACTGACTGTTTCTATAGAACAATTGTCGCAGTAGGGGTTTGTCGTTAGTCCAAGACGACAGAGATTACGTTTGCGCAAGATGAGTTGGACGAGTTTTGGGCTGCACATGGACAAAACAGAAAAACTTTGGATGAGAGCTGTATATTTCTAATGCAGTAAAATAAAGCAAGTCTAAGCATGACTAACATTTTATAACCTTCGAAATTTACAAAAAGATGGACATACTTTCAGCACTGTTTAATGTACAAATTGGTATTTGTGTACATGCACTCTACGTCAATCCAAATTCATTGCTGCCAAAAGGCGCTGACAACATAGGCGGTCCACATGAACAGAAAAGTTAACGCTAATTAACACACCATGTATATCAGAACCAACCTCTGTGCACCAACAAGTGTTTGGGCCAAGCAGAAAGATGCATACCGAGTGCTTGAAGGGAGAAAACATCGTTAAATAGGACTGCTAGGTTTTACCAGGCATTATTATTTGCGTGTTCCAAGTATAGCACTTAGGGCATTTCCTTAAATTATGCCAAATAACAAATAAATTAGCTCATGCTTCAGATTTCTTTATGCACACAAGTCTTGTCAGGCACTGCCACCCAAACTTAACCCTGTTGTACAGCGAGTCCTTATCAGCAGCTGCCCTGGGGCACACTTGAGCTACAACCAAGAAGTCACGAATGAGTGAAGATCACTGCTCGTTCCTGAACAAGCGTTTAGTTTTAGTCGCCCTTCCACCACACACTAGCTACTCAGGAGAGACTACCGTGCACATGCTGTCCCCTCACAAGTCCTTGTGCACACCTCATAAGACAACACACTGGTGCTTTTGCTAGCCTTGAATTCCTGGCACTAAACTATGACAGCTTAGGGATGTTCTCCAAGGCACACGGCAGTCAAAATGCGAGTTCTGCGGAGGACGGCAGCAGCCAGCAGAAAATCAGAAATAAGCAGGCACCAGTCGAAAAAAAAAAAAATGAACGGTCTGGTTTATCTTTAAAAAGACACACACACACATGGGGAAAACAAACAGAGCTTCAACTACACAGTCACCTAACCAGACAGTCAAAAGTAAACGGACCGACCAGCCAGCCAGGAATGTTTCCAACACATTGGGGCTACTGAGGCATTCTTTTTTTGCGACGAGACCAATCCGAAGTGTGGCTGCCCTTTTGCTCTCTCCTCGGCACAGACTAGAGGTGGGAGGAAGCGGACCCCCCTCCCAATGTGCACCAGAGTCCTTGTGCGGCGGCAAGCACGATCGTCTCGCAGACAAGCTGTGCGTCCACACCACTCTTGCCCGCATCACCACGCTTCCTCCACTCGTCGTTACCAGCAGCCCCAGAAACTGTCCTCCTCTAAACTTCCCAGCAAACACGCAAGTCAAGGTGACAATGATAGTGGACTGGCATGGCTGAAGCCTCTTTCGGAGCACGATGGTCCATCACTTGTTGTTGGTGAGGGCGTTCGATAACCTGAAAAACGAACAAGTAACTTTTTAGTCCTGACTGCTTAAAACATCACACTCACAAATTGGCCTTGGCTAACTTGTTAGCACATGAATCTGACTATACTTGGGTACAACTTGAGAACGACAACGGAAGTTGCCAGAGCGTCTCATCACAGCAGCAAACTGTTCCTCCGTGCGGCACAAAGCATGCCTCACTGCGATTATTTTGAACATGACGCAAGTCGTTCCAGTGATTTTTCAGACTTAATGTGCTTATAATGACTGCGGCGAAGACAAACAAACTACGTGAGAAAAAGCAGGTGATGTCACACACATTAAGTGCAATCTGATTGATTGTGGTGGTTTAACGCACCGACACTACACAGGCGATGAGGCACACCATACTGGAGGGCTCCGGATTGATTTTGACCATCTCAAGATCCTTAACGTGTGCCGAAATCTCGAACACACGGGCGTTTTTGCTTTTTGCCTCGACCAGAAAAGCGGCCGCCGCGGCTGGGAATCGATCCCGCATCCTTGAGCCCAGCAGAACAACACCATAGCCACTGAGCCACCACGGCGAGTATTAAGCACAACCGTCTTTCAAAACGCGCGCCCATTCTGACATCTGGGGCCGTTGCTTCGGCGGAGTGATAGACTGCATGAGCTATTGCCGTTCTTAACTTGTACCCGAGTATACTAAAAAGCAGCTTTAAAAAAAGAAATGCACAAGCATGGTAGAGTGTCAATATTTTTACTAAGTTTCTTCATTATTCATGCAACGCTACAAGTTTTAAAGAACCTCGAAAAACCTGAAGGGTTAATTATTATTCCCCTGTCAAACTACGCAGCCGACAAAGATCTTCAGAGCACCTTCCAGCTTTCTGATTACTTTTCCTGGGAAGACAAGCACTCACAGTATTAGCAACTTCAAACTTCCAAGACTTTTTCCGAGACCAGAAAAACCAAGAATAATGAGGAGCACGAAAGAACAGCACATCGGCCTTCTCAAATTCAGAAACCGTAAAAAGACTTCTCGGCTTCAAGCTCTAGCATGGATAAAACTCGTTCATGTGTTTGCAGTGCGGATATGCAATGACTGAGCATAATGCGCAACCAACAGTACTCGCGTCATACAGGTGCGCCAACTTTTCACTGGGAAGCAGTTTACCTCCAACCAGCGACGAAAATTTTAATGTCCGCGTCAGCAAAAAACTCCTAGGCTACTAATGGTTACACAAAGAAACATCCCAGGCTACTACCGGCTACACTCAGGCCACACAAACAAACTGCTGGCATTGCCAGAGATTGAACCTGAGCCCGAATGGATAAGCGGAGCAAGAGCCCGTCGTTTTCTCGACTACGCAACACCCACATGTGGAGACGGGGAGACAGACAGTGGTCTGGATTCAGCGTGTAGGGAGGGGGAGGGCACTTTTTTGGAGGAGACACATAAAACAAGATGAAGGGGAGGCAGTGAGAGAGATGATGCCATAGCCACATGTGCCCCCCACCTCCTCACACTTCCAAAGACGCTCCTCTCCATTTTCTTTCTGCTGACAGTGCTGCATTTGGGACGCTGCCCCATGAATCCCAGGTAACGGCCGGCAGAGCCTCTGGTTTCACTCCTTGTAGAGCCACGTGTGTTAATTAAGTGACGCCGCATGGGTAATCGTTTTGGGTGTCATTTAGAGCTCCGCAGCCCAACCACCTTCACAGCGTGGATTGGAGCCTTTTTTTTTTTACTGTTTTGAACAAGCTCACCATCATTATTACTATGCTGGTTTGAAAACTCAAGTGCTAGCATTCCGAGATGATGTCATAGAGTTCCCTGAGTGTTAACTACTCAACACTGAAAACAAAACAATAAGAAAATAAGACAGGGATACAACACTGCATTCTTTTTTAAACACTATAGTTCTAATAAGAAAGGCGCGATAAACAACTACGCCAACATTCCCAAATTTAGCAGCTGGCTAAACAATGTTCTATGTGCTCTGCGCCCAAGAGTGGAGGTTGCAGTGCGCATCTGAGGCGATAGTTACCATTCCATGGCCTCGTCCAGGCCATTCCCCTTGAGTGCCGATGTCTTAAATATTTGAAAAGTGCGGTTCTTTAGTGCGTCTAGGCCCAGCGCGGAGTGTATCTCCGACACAGACATGGCCTCATCCAAGTCCTGCTTGTTGGCAAGAACCACCAGGATGGCCTTCTTCAACTCCTCCTCCTGTTCAAGGCAAGGGCAAAGAAGAGCACCCCAGAGACATGAAGGTCAGGGTAGAGGTAAGGGGGCACGTACAATGCATAGAACATGCCACCCTAGGTAATAGCAACATCTGTTATTCTGTATTCAAGGCACTAACTCAACAAAGATCCAATAATCCTATGCTTTGATTGATTGATCGTGAGGTTTAACGCGCCGACGCAATGCAGGCGATGAGGCGCGCCGTAGTGGAGGGCTCCGGATTAATTTTGACCACCTGGGGATCTTTATCGTGCGCCGAAATCTCGTACACACGGGCATTTTTGCTTTTCGCCTCCATCAGAAAAGCGGCCGCTGCGGCCGGGAATCGAACCCGCGACCTTGTGCTCAGCAGCGCAACGCCTTAGCCACTGAGCCACCGCGGCGGGTTAATCCTATGCTTTGACTTCCTTCTCTCAACCAGAATGGCACGGGTTCAAATAGAAAGATTGCCAAGCATTTCTTCAAGTGAAGCTTGTGCTGGCTGACTTGTATCGCCGTCGGTGTTGCTGTTGGCATCATGTGCCGTAACTGCCACCTCACCCCCCTACTCCTCACCTGCAGCTGGCAGCTGGAAACCCCCCTGCTCCCACAAGTGGCGTGCCGAACCTCACCATACTCCAAGCCAATTTCTGTTGTACATGTGCGCACACACAGCCCTCTGATCTTGCAGAAATTTAAATGTCACCTTCGAATAAAGAACTTATTTTCATATGAGAAAAGCCACTGCTAGCACCTCCGCAACTTCGCCCCCGAGTAAATGCACGAATGCTATGCTCTGTGGACAGCCAACGCACTTGCCATTTGTACAAGGGCGGCACGCACACACACAGCTGGCTGGTGCCGCATCTTTTCAAAGTGCTACGAGTTGTGCCGTGCCTCCGCCAGATGGCGCCACAGGTCCCGCGAACAAGAGAAGACGCAGTGAAACATCCCCTTCGCGAGGGGCATGATCAAATGCCGAGCATTTCCGGGGGCGCACGACGTTAAGTAGTTTGCGTTACGTTAATGTTGTTGCACTTGTGGCAACTGCTGACGAGAGAGCGCTCGTCAGCAGTAATTTGAATGAGTCAACGATATAAGGCGCGTTCGTAGCGTCCCATTCTGTGTCGGCTTTGTGGCGCAGTGGGTAGAGCACCATGTACATTGCGTTCCGCCCGCAGGGTCGAGGGATCGAAACCGGGCGCCAGATAGTATTTTTTTTTTATATAGTAGGGACAACGGCGGTGCAGACTACGGACGTCAACGCGGGTGACAGCGTGAGTTACTGAAATGCTCTGCATTTAAAAGAAAAGACGCTTTCAGACTTCAAGACCCTACACCATATTAACCAACTATCAGGAAGCTCACTGTGTGTTTCCTATGACACATTATATATTCTTTGAGTGACAGGTGCATCTTTGTGTCCTGCAGTCGTTTCCTTCCCATCTGTGCAAATGCAGCATCTTGGCTGTGCCTTCTTTTTGCCGTACTGCTGATGAAGAAATGGACTAAGTGTTCAGCCCTCCTATCGAGTCTCATTATTATCTCAACTCCCCATTTGTCCAAGATGATAGACCACTTTTCTACTTCAAAAACACCATCTGAGGAATCTATCCCCACTGCCTCCGGCCTACCTTTTTGTCTGTTTATTCAAAATGTACCTAACAAATGCTAGTCCAAATAACAGGCAAGTCAGCTCCAGCTTTCTCCAGGTGGAACAACTGCTTCTGTGTGTGAGAGCTAAGATTAAAAAAGAACATCTGCAACCCTCTAATTCTCATGAAAAATAAAAAATAAAGAACAGCGCAAATGAATCAGGACTTAGGAATAGAAACCCGTAGAATACAAACGGGCGTGTTTCTATTCCTCGGTCCTGTTCCTTTTTTTTCATTAACATGAACCAACTAACCCACACCAGAGCCCTGCTAACTCCAATTCTCACTGCGAGAAGTGATGAGCTGCAACCACTTAAGACCTACTGTTTTCTGTTCCTTAATGACAAGTGGCAAGACAACTGTAGGCATACGGAATGGGCAATAGTGAAGGGAGTCTTCTGGCAACAGTGACTCAGTTGTGCAGAGCAATGGCGGTTGCTCTCGAGGCATCCATCGCATACAGCGTTAGTCTCGGGGGCGCTCGCCTCAGCCATGTGCCGGTAAACACAGAACTAGAAAACTATACCTGAGCATTTAAGCGGTACATACACAAAAGGAAATCTTTGCTCATCTCTTCCCAAGAGTGTTTTGACAAAACGGCGACACAGCCTGAGCCGAGCTTACCTCAAGCATGGAAACCAGTTCCTCTTTCGATATGCCAATGCGATCCCTGTCTGCACTGTCTACAACATAGATGATGGCATCGGTGTTGGAGAAATAACACCGCCAGTACGGCCTGCAAAGCACAGACAAGAGAATAGATATATTAACCACCCTCGCTACTGTGGCTACTTTTACTGAACGAGCTCCAAGTGCACCAGCATGCATTTGCAGTTTCAACTGTCTGAAGTAAGGCACAAAAAAACATCAACCTCGGAAGCATGATCAAAATATATTGGCCTGCTGCGATAACTTGCCTGATGCTCGTCTGGCCACCTAGATCCCACACCTGGAACTTCAGGTTCTTGTACGTGACTTGCTCAACATTAAATCCAATGGCTGGAAGGTGAGAGGGAGCTTGTTAAGTACAACTGATGGCAAGAGCATACACGCTCGGACACATTTTTCAAGTGGCTTCTGGGTGTTAAGTAACCAATCCTGTTACCTCCTAGAGATGTTCACATGGATAGCTTTTGTGCATGACGATATCTCTTGTTGCTCTGAAGCAAAAGTAGCTCCAACCAAAGATAGGCTAAATGGGCAGCAGCATACGTAGTGATTACAGAACAAGATGGATGCACCAGCATTAAGCATGCTTGCTTCCCCCGTGGCAGTGCAAAAGGATGAAGAACAAGAGTGGAATGCACCATTATCATCCTTGAAGGACACTAAGGCTAATAAAGTGCATGCAACACCACCCCTCTCCCACCCAAGGCCATGCTCCTAGTTGTACCCCACAATTTCCGATATGCTTCTGTATTGCAAAATCGGTGGGGAGGAACCAATGCACACACACCTGGCTTTAAACCCCACCACTTGCTGGAGGGCTTCGGGAATTAAAAAAAAAAAAAAAAAGGCTGTGCATACGATTTTGAATCGTGAAAAATCCTCCTTTTTAGTTGATTGCATACAAAACCAAGTAAAAAGCAAACCAAGCCTTTATAACTTGCTAAGTAGAAAGTAAAGCAAGCTTTTATCATAACATAAAACACCTACTAGCCAATACCCACATAATATAGTGCCCAGAAATCATGTTGGGGGTTTCAAATTCCGAAACAGGACTTATTATTCAGGCTACACTCAGAGACTGGGAATGGAATGTTGGCATTCGAGAATTGAATTGGGTGAGAATTAAATGAACAGGTGGAATGCAGGGCCCTGATTTGCTCCGCAACATACTGCTTCTGATGCCATCCCTGTGCAAAGCCCTTGGCCATTATAAAAGAGGCTATTGCAGGACAGTGGGCTTGCCTACTTCTCCAAGCTACAACTAGAGATAGCTGGACATACACAGCATCAACATTCACCCCGATTGTGAATCGGAATTCCGTTGGCCGTTTTCCAGGCTAAGGGCACCATTACAGTGCTGAGGCCTTCTGAGAAAAATTTTGCAACATTTCCTAGCGCAATGTTTCCTCCCTGCTTTAGCGATCCACAGTTAGTCTCCTGCAGTTCTTCAGTTACTGATGAGATGTGACGAGCAAAGTTGGCAGTTTAATGTCTCCTGGACCAACAATGCTAGCATTCAGCTGGCCATAGAGCCTCTCTGCTACTTTTATTACCTATCCATGTTGTGTATACATGTTACCTTTTCCGTCTTAAAGTGTGTACATTCTATCTTTGCCAAGAGCTATCTTCTCCCCAGTTACCTCTCCTCTGTTTTTTAACGATCCCTCAATTTTCACCATGCTGTAGGTGCAAATGTCCTTGATGTTGCTTCTGCGAATCTACTTGATAGTTCAGCCACTTCGATACGCTCTTTTGTTTTTGAATCTTTCATTTCCTTTCATTTTTAAATCTGTTCTTACGTTTTCTGAGATAGTTCCCCAGTTCGGTGTCGGGGTTTTCGCGATCCTACATCTACAACTGAATCTGTGTGTCAGGTTCTCAATCAGTATGTCTACGCTTCCTTCCTTTTCAATTATAACTGCGAATTTGTTCTGAAGTGTCACTCGAAACTCTTGCCCCTGTCTCTTACTGATTGCAGGTTTGGTTTCAACCTCTATCTTCTCTTTTAAATCTAGCCTAATTCTGCACCTCACCAGCCCAGCACCTCCATTACGTTGCACTGACAGTACGAAAAGCCATCCAACCTCATGTTCCCAGTAAGTGATTACAGCCCATTGCCAGCTGAACTACAAGCACTGAAATACACTGAATCAACCAGTTTTGTCTGCAAGGCGCTAGTGCTTGGAGGAGGGCCCAAAGTACAGTCAGATACAGAAACGAGCACACTCACTGGGTATGGTGGTAACAACCTCGCCGACTTGCAACCGGTACAAAATGGTCGTCTTTCCAGCACCATCGAGCCCCAGGATGAGAATCCGCATCTCACGACTGCCCAGCAAGCCTCTGAAGTAGCTCAGAAGCCCACCTGTTGGGGCAATGTGGAAGTGGAAGAGAACAGCTCAGCCAACGTAGAATAAATCTGTCAGAATATGTCAGCAACAACCCCGCTCTAACTCGCAACGTCCTGTCACATACAGTAAGGATTTGCTTTTCGGCGAACGAGCGCACAATACTCGCAGCAAAGCCGAGCATACTCGAAGTTCAAAGCTGTGCCAGAAAAAAGTTGCTTAATTCACTATGAACTGAATATAGACGCACGTAAAATTAACACCAGCGCTTCGTTAGCAAGCACGATGACGGTAGTGACGTGACCTACTGACATATCGTAAGTGCGGCGATCTACCCACAGAGATGCTGGGGAAATGATCGCCCACATGTCACATTTGATGCTGACGCTGAACTACCAGCCGTGAAAGCATATGGAAGCAAAAAAAAAAAATTGCCATGGCACAAAACGGCACAAAAATGACATTCACTGGCGCACAACAAAAGTTGCTGCTACTCATTATTCAGTCATAAGGCCGGCTACCCGACATCATTAAGTTCGGCGTTAGAAAGAGCAGCGATTCCTTCTTTCACGTCTCAGATACAACGACAAGAGCAATATATTCTTTAGAAAAATGTACACAACACAAATGGACCGAGTCCGGTGAAGCACGTCATGGTGAATGACAAGCGGCCAGCGATGCTCCTAAACCACCCCATAGCCGGCGGTGCGGATGGATGAGCGTTCTACGCTATTCTCAAACATCAATGAAGCTTTCCGTAGTATGAAAAGTTGCCAGGAATTTCGTAATTACACATCAAGACAGATAGCCACGAAGTTTAACGTTAATATTCGAAATTAAATCACGAATCTCCGGCCAGAAGAGAACACTTTGAGGACTGGACGTTCTCAGCTGTCTCGACAAGTCAAGGGTTGGTTTCGGTGACCTGTGTAATAAAGTGTGGGCAGTTTGTGGATATCGCTTACCCATTTTCGACGGCAGACCGGTTTTGCGGGCAGCAGCTGTCTAAGTTTTATTTCGATATAAACAAGCAATACTACCGCGTGAAACGTGTCTCCGCCAACTGCGCATGCTCCATGAAAAACCAGGCGTCGCCCGTGCGAGTTTTCACAATACTTTCTAGTCATTGTAGAGGACGCCACAAACTGCTAATTTTCGAAAACGCATGTAAGAAACTTTATGGTTTAAGGCTCAATATTTTTCGCTTTTAGTGCATACCCGAGACCCAAAACTTGTAAAATTTTAAAGCTTGTATTTCTGCAGCAATTTTCTGCGCTGGTGTTTTACGCAAAAAAAAAAAATAATAAAAGTCACGTGATTAGTTTGGCTTTTGACGTAAAATGGGCAGAAGCCACAGCGGGGCCTGTCTAGTACCCCGCGCGGGACACGAGACAAAAACTAAAACCAAAAAACAAACAAACAAACAAAAAAACGCGAAGGCTGGTCATTGGGGTCACTTCGGGGTTCATATTTGTACGAAATTTGATGGTTTCACTGTGTTAAATTTTTCCTCCGATTCTCCGAGAAGGGATCTACAGTCAAACCCGTTTATAGCGAACTGCAATATGCACTTCGATAGTTCGATATATCCAATAGTTCGATATAGCCGAACCCGCCTATAACGAGCTGATTGTTACGAGTTCGCAATCCGCGGGAGCCCTCCCCCCTCCCCAACTCCACCATCCCCGTATGCAGAAACGAACACAGTAAAGTAGCCATTACCACACCCAAAGTAATCCATCTATTGCAAGTAATAAAGCTACTTTCTGCCCCAATTGCCTACTTTGTAAAAAAAGCGGTGATTTTTGTTTTCACTCTTTCGTTTTGGAGGCTTCAACTAGCATAGCATTCTCTACACGAAACATTGTTTGCACCAGTTCGAGTCCGCGTCCTCCAAAACCTAAGAAGCATTGGCGGAGCACATCGACTGCCGAAAGCGCTTCATTATAAGCGTCGGACGGCTCTCACTCGCGACATCATCGCGAACACTGGCGAGCTTTTCCCACAATTCAATTCTGCTGTCTTGGTCCGGATTCGCTGACTGGGCGGGTTCCGTCGTGAGTCCCGCGCGTCGGAAACAGTTACGGAAAGTGTCGGGCGTCACGTCGCTCCGTGCAACGCGCAATGTCTCAGTAGCGGCTCTTGCTCCGTGGTCGCGGCCAATCCACATCTCAATCGCCGCTTCGAGACCACGCATTTCGCCGGCCATTCTAGGCGCACAGAGTTTGATATATCGGATGTGAACTTTGTTATAAGGAATATGTTTCCCATGTATTTCTGTAACTGAAATATTTTTGTTCGATATATAGCATAATTCGCTCTACCCGGGTTCGTTATTGCCGGGTTTGACTGTATATCTATATGCGGCCGCCGTGATAGAAGCAAAACTTGATTTTTACAGATTTGTTTGGCCGTGGATATTTTCATCATCTGCATGTCCCTCATCCCCATTGTCATCCCTCATAAATCTCGCAAAGTAGACCAAAGCTGTCCAGTTTTACCTAGAATGTGGACTGTCTAAATAAAGCACACCAGACGTTACCGGAGGTCCCGGACAATTTACGAACAGCCCATTCTTTGATGAACAACCAACAATTCGCCAAAGGGGACAGCTTACTTACATGTTGTACTGTCTGCTCGCATAAAAATATACAATAAAAATGTAGCTCTTGCCCGTCCGGAACACCTCCGGAACTCGATCTTTTATAGTCTGGGAATGCAAATCTATGGAGAATGCCCATATACACGCCAAGCCCCCCCACCCCTTTCCCTGAGCAGCGGGAGCACGAGCTGGCCAGCTCGGGATCTGGACAAAATGGTCCCAAGTGTGGAAATTGCAAAGAAATGACCCCAAGGCAGCTTGAAGGGTGGAAGGCATTTTGGTGCAAATTATGCGGTTAACCATGGTTTGCCCACATTAATTGCGGTTCTCTAGCATTTGTTCTTTACTATTATTATAAACTTATTTTTTCTTGCTAGCCACCCTATACTGGACGTGGCCCGTTAGTCACATGGCATTTTGGCATAGGCCTGTTGGTGTGAAAAGGAGGGGGTGCGTGTAGAAAGCTCCAGCACGAAAGGGAAGCGGGAAGTGGTAAGCGAGGCAGTGATGCTGCAGAAGAGAGTGCTGATATCACTCCTGGAATAGGGGTGAAAATTAATCCCCCTGCCACCCTGTTTGGGCCGGCTGATTTCTCTTCATAGTAACAGCGCTAACGACACGAGACAAAAAGAAGAGGGCACAAACACGGCGCTGACTAAATGATACATATATTGTTATAAACATAAATAGCCAAATAACTTTGATAAAATTCTAATAAATATAACTTTAAAAGAAAAATTACTTTTTTAATTAGAATCCTATCTATTGTTTGTAGATCAATTATAATATTCAACTTGAAACTTTAACAACTGAGTTTTATTGCTTAGGCCAGTGGTTTTTACACACATGGGCAAAAACAACAAAAAGGAAAAAAGAGAAGGAAACACTAAATTAACACGTGAGCATTTGAGAGAGCGCGAGCGTGGCATCATACTGACTTTACGTTTATTTACACCTACTTACGGGGCAAAAAGTACAATCAACACAAAACACAAGCCCATTTTGTAATCAGTTTTGGAAACAAGACAAAGATTACCAGGGTGGGGCTTACTGCGCTAGGAATCTACACTCTTTTTCTGTGAAGGCGATAGATGGGGTGCTTATGCATTTATCACCTAACTTGTTAATTTCTGTGGCCTCTAAGATTTCTCGCACGATTTGGCTGCCATGCTCGCCTATCACTACGCTCTGGTCCAAAAGAGGCTGGCATTTGCTAACGCAATCACGACAATGCTGGGCAAGGTGACCACTGAACGTTTTTGAAACATTGTAATGGTGTTCCCTCAGCCTATCATTCAGGCATCGGCCAGTTTAGCCGACGTATTTCTTGCCGCACGAGAGAGGCACAGAATAAACAACTTTTTCTGCGGAGGCAACAAACTGTTTGTGATGCTTCGTTGTGCACTTGTTACGCATAGTGAGACGAGTGTTAACTTTACGACACATTTACGACAGTTTCAGGGGAGCTGAAAATACTACTTTTACATTTCCTATATTTCCTACTTTTTTCAGGCCATGAGCAATTCGATGCGTGTACGGCACCACTGCAATGGGCTCCTTCTTTTGGGAGCTGGACTGAGGCTGTTCCTGCTCCTTAGTTCATTCAACATGGACTCCGCTACGGCTGCCTGCACACAGATTGGGTACCCCGCGGCCGATAGGCGCTGTGTTTGTGCCTCAAAACTGCTCTGGATGGCATGGGGGCAGGATTTCCTTAGCGCATTGCCAAGACAAGTTTGACAATTGCTCTTTTCACGAGTTTCGTGTGAGCTGATGCATAAGGAAGGAGCGGAAGGAAGGACCGTTTTAGCTTCATTGATTTCTCTTGCTCATTTGATAGAATTCTGACTTTACTTTAGCATGACAAAGTTTTAGTGCTGCATAAGAGGTCATTCTTGTGCACGATTTCACTCTTGATTATGACTTATATTTAATAACCACCAACAGAGCTGGTGCTACGCTTTTCCACAACCGTTGTTCCTACATTCGTATCAACAGCAGCTGCATTTAGCCTGCAGGACACGTGCAATGCAAAGGTTACAATTTTGATTATTAAATATTTTTAAAGTGTTATTATAAGCCATTAACCATTCAATTATGAGATATTATAAATAATTAACAAAACTGCAGTAGCAGTTATACACAATATTTCCCGCAGCAAAAATATGCACCAAAACACTGCAACTGAAAATGAGTGACGTCAGATCGCGGCTCATTGTACCTCACTGAAAGCCAACTTCTGAAAACAAAATAAATAAAAATAAACAGGAAATAAAAACTAAATTTGTTTTCATGCCCCTATTACGAAGTGTCCTATGCGAATGATCCTATCCTTATCCTAGTTTAGGATCCTAAAATATCCTAATACAAATCAGCCCATGACAAAACGCCATGGGACGAACGGGCCTACACCCGAATGAGTCATGCAGTATGTGCGTTATTGCCTTGTCATCTTGCTGCAACTTCATTAAACACATTGAAAATACAAAAATAATGCTAAAACATTTGCAACATTCTGCAAGTTACATCGCCCACTAAAAAGTACACGCTACAGATATGGACAACTTTTTACAGAGTCAAAGGATTGACTTAGGACCATTTTGTCCATTCGCAGAGGGGGTCCATTCTTTGTCATATGATCTTTTCCGCTCATCACTCCAGCTCCCTGTGCATTATATCCACACTGTTACTTGCGTTGCCAGTCTGTTGTCCGTCCTGCACCTGTCCTATGACCCACACAAAGTTCTGCTGCACAAGTGAGCAGTGGAAACGCACTGATTGTGTAAATTTCCATTTCCAGAGGCAATCAGCTACTTATATTTGGAAGCGCCGACAGAATCAGCCCAACTCATGCTTATTCTTCACCCAATTTATTTATTGTATGTGTACAACATGACTGTATGCACATAAACCTTGTAGCACTCATCCATTTTAAATGGCCTAATCTTTTCATACTAATGTTCAAGCCTACTGCTAAGTTTGCTTTGTGTAAATTGCAATGCTGTCATACAGCTGATTGATTGATTGCAGGGTTTAACGGGCTGACGCAACGCAGGCGATGAGACACGCCGTAGTGGAGGGCTCCGGTTTAATTTTGACCACCTGGGGATCTTTGTGTGCCGAAATCTCGTACACACGGGCGTTTTTGATTTTCGTCTTCATCAGAAAAGCGGCCGCCGTGGCCGGGAATCGAACCCACGACCTTGGGCACAGCAGGACAGTGCCTTAGCCACTGAGCCACTGCGGCGGGTTTTCATACAGCTGTCTAGAGCAGAGAGTTGTCTAGAGAAGGCTTTTTTACTAAACCACTTCTAGAGCTGTCGTTTGTATTATCATCTTCATCCTCTCTGACCCCTGCAAAGAAAGTTAGTTTGACGTTTTAACTTTCGTTATTCCCTGCAAACAAAGTTAGTTCGTCGTTTTTTAACTTTTGTTATCATTGCTTGTTTCCTCAGTTTCTGCTATGTTGAGAGGCTTGACAACTTACTTACCTGCTTTGATCAGTTGTTTAAATTTCCAGGAACATCATGTTGCAATTTTGCACAATCCTGTACAAGATCATGCTATCTAACTGCAGCAGCATACTGAACTTTACTAAGCTCTCACAGCTTCAATACACCTTGTTCCTTATTCCTCTAAATTCGGGCTAGGGATAAAAAAAAATGTGCACGTTGATCTCTGAACAAGTAATGGCAAAGTGACACCACCATGACATCGCTTCGGTGTCAATGAGGAAAAAGGACGAGATGCCTCTACCCACTCTATGGAAAAACACCAGTTTGTCTTTGCTGACAATGACTGTCACGGCAGATTGCGGTTGGGGTAGCACTACCAGCTTCACTGTAAGAAAAGAGATGCAACAACCAGGATGGATCTGAAAATACATTTCCATTAAGTCAATGTTTGTAAGCGCCTAAAGTTATTCCTTAGAGGCACACCATCACCACAGTTATTGTTCAACAAGTTGGCTTATTATGATTTGTCCACTTTAGAGGCTTGCAAGTCAACCAGCTGTGTATCCACGGGTAGGCTTTTGGCACATGGGCTGTCCATGCTGAAACTGCACAAAGGACTACAAGGAGTTCACTGTTTCTATCATGGTGACGTCAGAATAAAAACAAATGCAATTTACATGTGTGAGTAAGCTATGTAGTGATAGAAATGATTTTTACAGTAGTCCAATATTCTTGACATTGAAACAGGACATTGACATAAATTTATTGCATAAGCTTCAAGACAGCAAATAATGTCGTGAAACATGAGAAGCAAACATGACAACAAAATGCTAATTTATTTTTAACAGTGATCAAAATACTATAGTGAAAGCAATGTAGGGTGATACGTGCAGTGAAATGAACAATGACAGCTGATGCATGTGCCCTTTGTGATGTGGATAGAATATGGCTTCTAAAAACTTAATTCACGCAATGAGAGGAAGTGACAACGGTCGCTGAACAAGCATTCTTCAGGGCGTCATACTGCTCTTGGAGCATTTGTCCGTCACCAGCCATTTCCTGATTGCAGTTGATGTGAAACAATACGTCTGAAATGCAGACGCAGAAAAAAGGTCTGTGGAAAAACAATTTGCGGGCATTTGAGTTGAAACAAGCTACACAAAATCAGCCATGTCCATACAAAACTTGCTACTTACCCTATCTGAGTCAAAACCACCACATTTCAATCTTTTTTCCTCTTCTTTTTCTTGACCTTTTGGCTATGTTCTAAACAGGATGAGTCAAGTGTAGCCTCGAAAGCAGGGCCTGCAAAACCAAATGCATCCCCGGAAATCACGCGCATCAGAGCTGACGTCGTGGTATATGCTCCGCTTCTTGCCAGATCAACCACTCAAGCCCATACACCTACACAACAACCTGCTCCTGAACAGATATCGCCAATAGACAGGTTTCTAGGCTAAACGAGCTGAAAATTGACCCCAATTGCTTTCAAACTGCACGAACAATTATTTCGGAACAGTTTACTTGTTCCTGTTAGCCTCAACCTTTAAGCTTAAACAAAGTTAGTCCACTTATTGCAAGCACCATGTCTAACAAACCATTCACCATGAGGAGGCCAACCACTGAAGCACTGCTACCATACTCCACTGCCCCTTAATCTCACTGAATGAAATTTCACTTCACTACACACATTAAGCCTAAATTAATAAAAATCTTTTTTAGCGAAGTTGTACTGGCAAGCATGCTTGGCATTAGCCAGTTATTAGCATTCTCTGCCTGCCAGCAGGGCCAGTGAACTACATAAGCCAGTGCAAAATATTTTGCAGCAGCTTGCTTAAATGTTCACCTGAAATATTTATTTAAAATGTTTTTAAAAATATCCCCTGGAAAATTCTAAAAAAGAAAAAGGATATATTCCATACAAACAATGCTCACCATTTTGCATCTTTTTCTTGTGCTTCCTTTCACTCTTGGCTGGAACATCAGCAGCCTCGAGATCTAATCCTGGCTCGCTGTCATCCGGCAAGGATTCTGTTTCAGCGGCTGACAGGCGTGCGCTAGAAGACGAAGCCGCAGTGCTCGCACCGTCATCCACTTCTGACTTTAGCTTTTTTTCTTTCTTGTGCTTCTTCTTCTTTTCTCTTCTGAAATTTACCGAAAGGGAAAGAAAAGAACATTGTACTGCAGCACCACCGCAATAGGTACCGAGAACTAGAAAGCAGCAGGATGGTTTGATGGATGCAAAAACGCACCAAGTCTTCACTAGTACAGAAAAAAAAAAAAAAAATGCTGATTACTCTTTAATCGCAAGTTACTTACTGCAGTTGATAAAAAGTGTCACTACTAAAGAAACTACAAAGCAATCTTTGCCAGGAATAAATGTTATTTTAAGGCACCAGAGAACAAAACTGCTTTTTGTCATTTGTCTGGCATTGTGCTGGATCGTAAATTTTATCTGAAGCAGATCGATATGCAGTGTTGCATGGTAACAGGCCCCAGGACGCTGATATGCCATGTGAGAACATGAGCTCATGTGCAACACCATTATCTGGGGGAAGGACAGAGGGGCACACGAAGGGAAAGACAGCCGCGGCCCACATCAGAAACAACAACATGACAGGCATGTCCTTTTTGTAACATGTTGCATCTATGAACATTCAGATATCAACTTAGTAATAAAAAAGGAATCGTTTACACCTTATGGGCTGATGAATTTGCATATGTTTTGGCCATATACATAATAGTTAGTGTTGAAATCAGGGTTTGCTGAGATAACCAACCTGATTCACTCTGTCTGCCCCAACTAGAGGCATTCAAACAGAGTGCACTGATGTTTCCACACTATCAGCTTTTCAAACAGAAGATAAATGACAAGAATTTTTTTGATTTATTACGACTTGGCCCACGGGACGAGTAGTGCACACAGAAAATGCCTGCATAACTGCGCAATTTTTTACCACTGTCTTATAATGCCACCTGCTTTGGACGGTCTTCCTTTCCAGCGATGCGCACTCCCACTAAAACACTATGAAGGGGAGATGCGGGTCGAAAAATTGGGGGCCATGCAGACAAAATACGTTGGTTTTATTCGAAAGATTCGGTGTTTTATAGTGCCCTCCAATGCTTGTTTGGCAGCAAAAGATGCTTTACTCACTGAGAAATTAATCAATTTTGTTGAAATGACGTAACAAGGCCAGGTCTTCAAGGGAACGTTAGTGCGCTGCCTATCTTGCGGACCCCACAACGCCTTCGTTACTGTCAGTTCTCCTAGATGGTGCCACCATACTGCACAGGAACGCTGTCTGCCGTTGCTTCATTTCTGACCATATTTGCACGTGGCTTGTTTTTGCTACGGTAGCTAGTAATCATTTTGTGAAACATGGGGTATTCTTGACAAACCAGGTTCCGTAAGACAATGTTGCTCCTGCAAATCGGCCAGTGTTGTGTGAGACACCCCCAAAGTGCTGGACTGCTGTGCAGATATAACATAGTGCGTGCAGTACGCACTGGTACTTCTATGTTTACGTGTAACTTTCGTAACTTCCAGTGTTTACCCCAGCATTCTTGCTGCTATAAAATGCATATGCATTTCCTTTAGGCGAAAATTGCTCGTTCTGCAGGCTAATGAGCCCTGCCTATTGCACGTTTGCTTTTCGCGCAGCTGTGCGAAAAGTACGGCTGTGCATATTATGTCATCGGTTCTAGTGCAGGAAATGAGCTAGTGAGTGGCATGGCTATTCACATTCACTTTTTTCCTGATGGCATAGCTTATTTGAGCGAAGTTCCCGTTAAAAGTGGTGTCAGTATGATTCTAATGAGGCAATCTTTCGAATGAACCAGATTTGCACTTTGGCTGCATGGCGCCTTTAAAGCTGTCTACGTTAACTTCTTTCCCTGCAAATCTACCATGAACTTTTGAAACATTTCAAAATTCTCATTTTCACACACACAAATATTCTGTAATGCTTCCCTGATGCTTTTTTGGCATTCTTGACTATTGGCTTTCATCCTTTGCATGTGCGTGCATGTATACAATTACATGGAGAGAGGGTAGGGGGAGAGAGGAAATAAGAAACGGGCTTCACCTTTCACCCCTGTCCTTCTTTTTCTTCTTCTCCCTCTTTCTCTTCTTGGCTTCGGAGGAACTCTCCTCTTCGTCTGGGTGTTCCCGTTTTCTCTTCTTCGCCTTTGTGCCCCCTCCGTCTGAGGAGACGGCAGCTGATGTTTCAGAGTCGTGGCTCGGAGCTGTGTCTCCGCTCGACTGGCTGGCAAGCGCCTGAGTCAGCATCTCTTGTTTCACTCTAATTTTCTTCTTCCGTGGTTTCTCTAATGATGCTGGAACTTCGGGTGGCTCCATCGAAGTGGAAAAGTTGTCTTGGAGCCCTTGCAGCTTTCTCGGCTTTTTAAAAATGTCTTTACCGGACTCAAGGTTGCCAAACTTGTGCTGGCTACTCGCGCCTGCGTTCAAGTCACTGTCTTCGCAGCCGTTGTCTCCATAGCTGCTTCCGTGTTCCACCAGCTCACTGTTACGGGATTTCTGCACTGCTGGAATGCTGTCCTGCATTAGCCTGGGGCTGCAAAATAAGAATAAAAAAATAGGTCAGCTGTGTTAAAGGGAATATCTAACCTGGTGTTGAACATCACAAGCTACAGGGCTTCGGGCACTAAGATAGCAGGCGGTTGGTTTGGGTACTGAAATTTTTCTCTGCCAACTTGCTGAATTGCTACCACACCAGTTACTCAAATAACAGCCACTTGCGCTGAAAGTAATTTATACTAGCCATCGGTTACAGAAAAGATGCTCAGAATATGTGGTTCAAGGCTTGCTGGTGACTAACTCAAAAGGATATGCATATTTTCAAAGTTTGCGAATGAAGTCCAGCTCAACAGGAATAAACATTTCTTGATTAGAATGAGATAAATATTTTTTCCAACTGCCTGCCCTCAGAATATGCTGTGGTGATTATCGTCAGGGTGAAGAAAAAAGTTGCTGAAACACTGATGTGCAATGTGAGGGCATGAGTTTAGCCAAAATGGCTCCACAGGGAATGGAGAAGGCCAGCCACAAGATACATTGGCCCCACTGCACAAGACCCTGACCTCTAAATACAATGCTTGCTACTAACCAAGTCTAGATGCTGCTCTTGCACTAAACTGTAGCAGGAAAAACAAATAAAATTCCAAAGTACTAAACCACTTCAATTAAGCATACCCTGACCCAACGCACCAGTACCACTGAATGGTGTCAATAAAGCATACACGACTTCTTTTGTAGCAGAATACATAATTATTCAGGTGACAAAAAGTCTTGTGACTTGATCAACCTGGCAAGCACAGCTCGTGTCTAATGTCTTACTAACTTTATTCTTATTTTATGCATGCAATGGACACGCTGCAGTAAGCAATACTCAACCTTGGACCTCTAGCTTTCCTGCGAGCTTGTCCTGCAGACTCCAATTATCCCCTGCCTCTCTTGTCGTCACAATTCGAGGCTGTAAAGAAACCAGAAAGAAGGCCCTACCTTTCACCTCGCTCTCTGTCCTTTTTCTTCTTCTTCTTCTTACTCTTGATTTCAGAGGAATTTTCATCCTCATCCACACGCTTTCGTTTCCTTTTTTTTGTTTGTGCACTTCCGGAGTCAGAAGGGTCAGCAGCCGTGGTCTCCGAATCATGGCTTGCTGCAGTGTCTACGCCTGACTGGTCAGTCAATGCCTGGACCACCACTTCTTGTTTCACTTTAGTTCTTCTCCTTTTGGATTTCGCTGGCAACTCAGGCAGTTCAGGAGGCTCCACTGATGGTGCTGAATCGCCTTGTGGCACCAGCGGCTTTCCAGACCTCGCAGAGAAGTCCTCGTCAGGATCCAAGTAGCAGAGCTCCTCCAACTGGCCGCCAGTGAGTTCTCCATCCAAGCCACACTCCTCATTCCAGTCGTCTCCGTAATTGCTCTCGTACTCCACCAGATCATCGCTGCATTCTTGTCGCAAGGCTGGAATGGTGTCCTGCATTAGCTCCAGGCTGCGCAATTGAGAAATGGGAGAACACCCAAGTTAGCGTTCCATACCCAAGCAGCTGAGTTACAACCGCTGGCATGGAGAAAATGTGGTTGGCAGCGATTCGGTGCCCAAAATTTCTCCCTGCCTACTAGGTAGCTTGAATGGTGAAAAACCTGTGAGTGTACACTGCAGCTTACTTACCACAGACTTGAACGTTGAGTCCTGCATGTACCTCCGGGTGCTTGTGGCGACAGTGGCTAAGGCACAGCCTTTTACAAGAAACATCTGAATACTTCACCCTTGTTCAGGCACAAGCATCGGCTGTTAGAGGGTTGTAAAACAGAAATGTATAAAATCGGCCATTACCGCGCCATGCCGCACAGTGCAGCAAGAATCAAATTAGCTAGGTTTTGTTTATCTGTATGATCCCCAATACCAATTTAGGCGAGAACGCTCAAATGGCGACCCTTACCAGTGTGCTGTAATCGACCCCCGCAGCCTCAGTGCATTGTGGCGGAAGACGGACAAAGAGGTGATCTTGCAGAGCACCTCCTGGCCCATGTTGAGGTACCGGGACAGCTCAGGCGAAGGGTTCGGAGGCAGCAAGACGGACAGGTTGATCCAGTCATGCACCAAGCAGCCAATGTGATTCTTACTCATCCTACAAACACAAGACAACAATCCACCCTGTGGTCAACAAATGCACGGCTATAAGTAAGTTCTCTTTCAAAAGTGTCCACATTTTTTTTACGCAGAGAATGAATGGCTTCATTCTTTGTAGCTATAGAATTAACGGATTGTATTATTTTTGGTTGGAAATGTGCTGATAGGAAACACAGGAGGTACTATAGTGATAAATTGAAATACGTACAACGGAGTGCAAGGTTTTTAGTACATGCCGCACATCCTGGCGATGAGCGGCGTATGTGCAGAGCAAACACGTTATGAGATATGGAAACACCGTCGTTCGGCGCGTGAGCGTTTTGGTTTGTCTTCCCACCGCATTCGGCGCCCATTCATGCAAGTGTTATCTAGCTTTATTGATGCGATGAGTGAAAACGGCACACGCAGCTAAATTCCTTTATTTTTTATTTCATGCTGAGCGCCCAATGGACGATGGAAATATGACGGTCTTTCTGATCAAGGTTGGTCACGAACTCTCGTAACTTGTTCGCACTGCACATACACGGCCCATCGCCGGGATTCGAGGCCTGTACTGAAAGGTTCGTATTTCAATTTATCACAATACTACAACCTCGTCAGAGTGCAAAGGCCCATTCACACTTGTGATAAAAGCGAGCGAAAGCGACGGGAATTCTGTCACTTTGTCGTGCGGCGATCGTTTTTTGTCGTTTGGTCTGGACCAGCAGCAGAAATTGGGTTGCTTCGTCACAAGTGTGAATGGGCCTTAACAGGAAACAACTACACCACAAACTTATGAAAATTGTCAGTTGAAGCATTGGTGAAGCAACTGCAACAATGGAGCTTTGAAAAGCAGCAGTTTCATGCTCCCAATTGACGTGTTTAAAGGAGAGAGCTTGAGAGACACAAAAAGTGCTGACTGCGTCATCTAAAAAAATTAAAGATTTTTGTTTGACTTAGCCTAGCATTGTTAAGTTGGAACGTTTGCGTCTAATTTGAACAGAACTTGTCACCCAAATGCACATCGAAAGCAACTCTGAGTCTCGTCGCGACATAAATGGTATAGCTGAAAATCACGTGAAAGCTAATTTCGAACCACCGCGCTCGAAATTTGAAAATTTGAAACAATGAAAATTTACCCAGCCGCAATACAGCAATGCGAGACGTAACCACCGAAATTGCTGCAGCACTTTTTAATTTGAAGTTCTGATATTTTTCAGTGTAATATGCAGTGGTTTGAAGGCAATAAAAAGCTTCTACCTGTTGATGTAAGCTCGCACGATAGATCCAGTCTCGGGCTTGAAGACCTGGAAATCTCCGATGACATCTTGATGCACGAACGGTTGATCATCAATGATTGTACCACTTGCTTCAACAAACTTCAGGTTTTCATATCCGAGCAGCACCCCGTGAAGTCTGAAAATCACAGATTAATGCCGCATTGAAATGTACACGCCAGCAGGGAAAATACTGCGCCGCAATCAGGATGACCGAAGACAAAACCACAGAAATCTAGGGTAGTTTGGCATTGCATGCAGGTTTTTATCTACGCTCGGGCAAAAAAGTTTGTTTAGACCCTTTGAGAGTTGCATATTTGATAAACGGCATGGAGCCTGAGTAGGGCATGCTCGAGCCACAGACATCGTCAGGGGAAACACATGCGACACACCTCTCAACGTACTGCCCTTTCCAGCTTTCCAACAGCGTTCTTATTCCCTTTGCTTCTGAACCAACATAGGCAGGAGGCAATGGCACGTGCACAGTTTCGTGACAAGTCTTTATGAGCGAATATTCGTCGTCTACACATGATTTCAAACCCGCTCGCGTGCACGAGGCGGCCATGACACTAAAGTTGATGACCATGTCGAAGTGACTGCATTGACTACATCCTACCATCCAGTTTACTTTATTGAAGACTGAAAAATAAAAAAAATATATTAAAAAGTCAAATTTTACGTTTCATAATTTTAAAAGGTGTTTGAAAAGGGGCATGCTTTTTGCTTACACTCCTTTGAGCATCATTGAGTTTGCGGGCACTTGTGATTGGTGGAATTCGTATGCGTATCAGCCAGCCGTGCAGCAGCAAAAACAACACAAAGAGAGGAAGAGAGAAAGATCAGCAACGGCCAACGGCGTGAGCCGTCGCTGATGCCTACTTTCGTGTGTGCGAGATTTTAACTCGACAGAAAGAGGACTACGCGGTTCAGTGCGTGTATCAAGTGGCAAGAGAAGAAAAATGCCCGTGCACCTGTGAACCTCCTACAAGACATTCATCAGTGGCGCTCTACCTCTCGGTATGTCATCGTAGTCAGTGTTGCGGGATTATGTTGGGTCCCTCCTACTGAGTTTTTTTCTGGTCACCTCTTTCACCATCGGTCCTAGTCCCAGTGTGGGTGTTTTATCTAACCACTTTCATGTTTTTCGCTTTCCACATAAGCAAAAGTCGCAATTGCTACCTCGCTTTCTTATTGACTAGTGAAGCAACGGTCATCCTGTACGCTAACCGATTTTTTGAATTTTGACAGCTTACTCCGTTAAGTTCAGATGACACGTCGTAGCGCAGGCGGTTAAACAGTCCCCCTGTAAGCTCATTGTTGGGTTGGCTAAATCCAGTTGGCAGGCGTCTCGTAGGCGTTGTAAAATCCCCCCCTCCTCCCTCCGCACTACCCCGAGACTATGAGTTGTGCACTGGCTCGGGCTTACCCGAAAGCCCGGGCCCGGCCCGCGGGCCGGGCTCGGGCCAGCCGACTTGCTTTTCACCCGGGCCCAGGCCGAAATGTAAATGCCTCGGACGGGCCGGGCCGTCCTGACAGCCCGAGCTGGCCCGGCGCAGTAAAGCAATACTTAGGTTTTCTATGATATCACAGGAACTACATGTTGCTTACGCGATAAAAGCACGGGTCAGGTTTCTTTTTACATTCTACGGGACTTATCGTTAGGCCCTGAGGCACATGTGGGCGTATGGCAAGCCGGTAAGTGTGAGGTTTGCAACTGCATCTCTTGGGATGAACTGAGCAACATTCGGCTCAGCGACACACCCCCTAGGGAAGTGCAACGAATGACAATTCAGCGTGTCTAGTTTCACCTCTAAGTTCGGGCGAAAACAAATTTTCAAGATGGAACACTTTGAGATGCAAACGCTGCTAGAGAAACCTGCGTCTCCATCTGTTTTCTGGGGCAGTGCCCTATTCAGAGTTGCGTTTCCTTCTCTGAGCCAACAAAAGTGAAGCTGTCAAAGACTGAGGTGACAACGCCTACGAGGCGCCAGCCATCCAGTTTCTATCATTTACGGAACTTCACCGATGGCCGCCGAAATAAACGCACCGATTGATGCTACACGAATAGTCGGTGCGCAGGCAGCCTGCTTCTCGCTCCGATTGAGTTCGCTGAAATATTGTCTCGCTTAGCATATCCGCCCAGTTGTTTCTTGTATTTATCGCAACAGTTATGGCTATTTGTAGGGGTACGTCTGTAGCTGACAAGTTGGTGGTGGTCTCAAGCCGACCGCGCGTGTTGACCTTGATGGCCGGTGTTACGATGGCTAACTTTTGTTTTATATTTGACGTGCATTCATCGAAGTATCAATGAATCCTGAACGCTGTGGTAGACCTTCGAATATGGGCTCTGGGTTACTGCAAATAACACTAATCTTCAATAGCGACATCGTCGGCTCTGGGCGGGTCGCAGCGTGAAAGACAGGCAGTACGCCGGATCGTCTGCTAGCCAGCCATGTAAAGCTGGTGCTGCATACCCACCGAACAAGCACTTAAGCTCACGGGGGGGGGGGGGGGGGGGACCGGGCAGAGGAGGGCCAGAGGCAACTTTAGTGGTCCCAGTGGCGCGAGATGTCGCCCGCTAACAGCGTCGGGGCAGTCCAGTCATGGGGAGTGGGTTTTAAAGGGCAGAGAAAAAACAACTGCTTCCGGTTATGACCAGAGATGTACGAACAAGTTGGAGCTGTGGCTGTTTTGACCATTTGCTCAGCTCTCTCAAGGAGCCATGAAACAGCCTACACACTCCTCTTTCATCTGCTTCAGGGGTCAGCGACCTGCGGGCCGCATGCGGCCCGTGGGGCAGTATCAGCAGGCCATCAGAACCAGTGCCCTTCCCCCTGTCACTTCCTATCTGAAAGCTGACACGCCAGTTTTGACATAAAATGGAGTTATATGGGAGATGAGAACAGAGAATCAATCGCTTCCAGTTAGCATTGTACCCATGTTCACAATTACCCAGATTATTGTCAATTATTTTCAGATATTATGGTCAATTTGATGGATTTTTTTTCTTTGCCTGCAAAGCCCTCCTACCCCACATCTAATTTGCTGTGTCGGCTTCATACAACTGGGGCCTCCATTTCCAAAGGTTGCCTTCCCGCGGTATACTCAACTTCTGATTAACTCGCAAACTGTAGAGTACGATTAACTTGATGGCGGCTGGCACTTGTCATCAGTCAGTACTTCATTCCTTGTGACGTTGTTGCATTGCTTTTCTGCATGTATTTCCACCATAGCCAACCTAAATTCCCTTATCTGAGGTGACAGCACGTGTTCTGTCGGTCGTTTCGCTGTTGTTTTGCAGCTGGGGTGCTTGCCCTTCGGTTTGAGAGTATGGAGAATGAACTTACGCATCCCACAGTTACTAAATGCAAGGCAGTTGGACAACTAACAACCAAAACACAAAAATACAGAGCATGTGCTTTCATGCCGCTTCCATAATTGAAGACCTCAGGACTAAAGACCTGTTTCACTGTGCGATGCTGCAAAAATGCAGTGACGTTGTCGTTGAGAGTGAGTGCACTTGAAGTAACAAAAACATGAATATAAAATGCGCACACAAAAATACTAGGCCACAACAAAACACGCGTAACATGTCAACTCTGTAATAGCTCATCATTGGCCCCCAAAGAGCTAATTACACTAAATTCTTCTGGTGCCTTTGGCAAACTGAAATCCAGTTGGGGAAAACGTGTCCATGGGCAGAGGTCAGGAGCAAGTGCACTATTTTGTCCAGCATAGAGTTGTCATGAGAAGGTACCTCTGCGGATGTTGATGTTAATGTAGTTTTTCTCTTTGTGTGCGCAGGCTCACGGATAGGCTCACTTACCTCGTCATACTGTTCAGTCACGAGTCATGTTTACCTAGCTGTAACAGAAGTGCACCCCAGCGACTTGGCAGAGGGGCCAGTTAGCAGTGAACTTTCATTTCCGTGCTTGCTTATTCAAACTTCTGCAATGGCAAAACTTCACCAGATCAGAGCTGAAAAGATTGTCTCCACTCCACTTCTGACATGGTGTGCAACCAACATTGCGGTTGCATCGCAGGGAGGGGGCGACAGAAGTTTCTGCAGCGCAAACCGCGTACTGCTCATGCCGTGAAAATCGTTGCTCCATCACTGTGCAGTGCGACCATGCTTATGTGCATTTATGAAGGCCTCATCACACCTCAATCTGTGGCAACAAAATGCAGGGACTGCGATGTGTGTGTGTGCATAGTGAATCCAATCCTGCCATCAGTGCGGCTAGAACTGCATGCAGTACACATGTGAAATGGCAATTTAAACTGGGCTGTATGCCCCCCTTCCTGTTCAATTGCCACTAACACACTGCTTCAATATTTTGCATTGGGAATTTTTTGTATTACTGAAAAATTGTATGTTTGCAGCCCGCTGAAACACAACCATGGGCGACGACACTGAATACCTGAAGCTGCCCGTAGAAGATCGTTGCCAGCACAAGGTAATGCTCGTGCTGTGATGCCTCACATTAACGACAATGTTATGAGCATATGCTGAAATGTAACCAAAAGCACTGCAGTGTACATGCAGATCGTGTTGGGTGAAGAGCATTCTGTGTTGCAAATCCACATTGCATGTTTGGGTTTTGTGCTGATGTCACTTTGGTTCTGTAAGTTGCGGCTTTGGACCAGACTTTAACTTATATACAGTACCTTTTATTGTCGTACGTAAACAAATTATGGTTACACGATGTACCATCCCAACTTATGTCTGTTTGACGATTTCAGCCAGCAGAACTTGCTTTGTGCATTAATAATTATGATGCACATTCTGGGCTGAGAAACTAAGAAACTTCGATATTTAAATTTGTCCAAAAGAATTTAATTCTATAGTTAACGTCTGAGTGACAAAGACGGTTAAAAGTAGAAATGCCCGGCCCTTTTATCTTAGTGAGCAATGGGCAAATTGTTGCTTACAACAGGTTTTCTTATGTTCTTGTGGCTTATAGACGTTTGCTTATGTTCTCGTTGAGGTGTCCACGACAGCTGTATGAAATTCTCTTGCTGTTGCTGTGCTTCGTTTTACAGCTCTGGAAGGCCCGCCTTAGTGGCTACGAGGATGCTGCCAAGCTTTTTGGCTCTGTGACCGATCCCAAGGGCCCAGAGTTCCAGAAGTTCCTGCCCCTTATCAAGAATTTTGTCACCGACAGCAATGCGGTCTCCCAAGAGAAGGGCCTCGCCGCGGTGTTGTCGTTTGTCGAGAATGCTCACCTGGCCAACCGGGTTTGCGGTGATGTCCTTGTGGGCCTCATCGCCAAGTGCATCGCCGCCCCGAAGCAGAAGACGCGCGAATTGGCGCAGGAGATCATCTACATGTACGTCGAGATTGAGAAGCAGGAAGTGGTTGTGGAGGAGCTAGTCAAAGCGCTGGACAACAAGAATCCGAAAATAGTGTCGGGGTGTGTCGTGACCCTGCGGGAATGTCTGCGTCTCTTCGGTGCTCGCGTGATAGCAGTGAAGCCGCTGTTCAAAGCGCTTCCCAAGCTTCTCGAGGACAGAGACAAGACTGTGCGTGAGGAAAGCAAGCTACTCACCGTCGAACTGTACCGCTGGATAGGGGATGCGTTGAAGCCCTTGCTCCAGTCGCTGAAGCCCATCCAGGTATCCGAGCTTGAGGCAGAGTTTGCCAAGGTGGAGAAGGGTACGGCATCTCCCGAGCGCTACGTGCGATCGGAGCAGGCGCGCAGGGCACAGGCAGCTGAGGCCGGTGCCGACGGAGTGGATGGCGAGGAGGACGACGAAGGTGGGGCAGAGGCCGGTCCTGCCGTGGATGCATTCGACCTGCTGGAAGCTGTCGACGTCCTCTCCAAGCTCCCCAAGGACTTCTACGAGCAGTGTGAAGCGAAGAAATGGCAGGAGCGGAAGGAGGCGCTTGAGAAGTTGCTCGAGCTCGCGAGCAGCCCCAAGCTGGAGCCGGGCGATTACGCCGACCTCGTGAAGGTGCTCAAGAGAATCGTGGCGAAGGACAGCAACGTCATTGTGGTGGCCCTCGCTGCCAAGTGCCTGGCAGGGCTGGCGGCCGGCCTGCGGCAGAAGTTCCACCCGTACGCCAACTCGTGCATCTCGACCTACATTGAGAAGTTCAAGGAGAAGAAGCAGGCGGTGGTGACGGCGCTGCGAGAGGCCATCGACAACGCCTTCCAGGCCACCAACTTGGAGGCCATCCTGGAGGACGTCACGGCTGCGCTGGACAACAAGAACCCGCAGATCAAGGGTGAGACGACCCTGTTCCTGGCGCGCGTCTTCTCTAAGTCCACACCCGCCGTGCTCAACAAGAAGCTCCTCAAGGCCCTGGTGACGTCCCTGCTCAAGACGCTGAACGACTCCGACCCGGTCGTGCGGGAGGGCTCGAGTGTGGCCTTGGGGACAGCGATGAAGGTGGTTAGCGAGCGGGTCATGTTGCCGTTCCTCGGGGACCTGGATAACCTGAAGATGGAGAAGGCGAGTTTTCTTTCAAGCTATCAGATGTGGGTGTGTTAGGCCAACTTTACGAAAGCAAGCTGCTGTATCTAAATGCGGCTGTCATCCTTTGGGCACTTTGTTTTGTTAGGTGCACTACATGAGAAAAGGGAAAGTGCTTTGCACTGTTTTGCTATTTATTTATTTTTTTGCTCCAAGTGCTTTGTACTGCTCAAGCAGCGCGAGAGCAATTACAACTTCTCATAGCATTAATTTCTCAGTGTGGTGTGAAACCTCTGTTTAAAGGGACAGACAACCGATTTTTGTCGAGTACCTATATATTCTCTATCCCAAATGAAAGGGCATCACTTAAACCACCTTGACGAGAAACTGTTTTGCTGATAACGCCCTAGAACTTTTTAAATCTAAATTTTCAGATCTGCGAGCCATATGTGTCCCTCCCAAAAATAATGCTGGCAACCATGACATAGAGTAGCTCGGCAACATACTTTTTGTCTGTATGCGAAATGAAAAATGATATTTAAAAAGTTGCCCCCAGCTAAAAAAAGTTTGAATCGCTGCTTTTGCTTTCCTGTTCGTTAAGTGTTTTTTAATGCAACGGTCTATTGTGTACGAATGCGCATCTGTTGGGATAGACGACAGGTAGAATTAAGTTGTGGTGGTGGGATTTTCGATTCTCCTCGGGCGCGTCTTTTTTTTTTTTTTTTTTTTTTTTAAGCTGTTGTTGGCGTATTTGGAAACTGAAATCAAATATTTTGGCAGAACAAACGCCTTTGCCTCAGGCAGCATCATCAAAGCTCCTTCACTGGGTCTGTTTACTGAACGCTGCCATCGATTCTGGGCATGGTGGCTCAGTTAGCCACACTGAGAGCAACCCAGCGGCGGGCGGCGTGTCTTTAGAATTTTCAAAATAATGTTTAGAAATACATATGCAATTTAACCTCGTACAAATACTTGTGTTAAAAGGTTTTCAATACGTGAATAAACGTTTCAGCAGTTACAGTATTGATTGATTGTAGGGTTTAACGCGCCGACGCAACACAGGCGATGAGACGCGCTGTAGTGAAGGGCTCCGGGGAAATCGGTTGTCTGTCCCTTTAACACAGTATTTAGTATTCATGAACTCTGGGAAACTTGCCGTCTGAGCAGTTAATACAAAGTTATTGGTAAATTCTGTTAACCCACAGTGAGCAAAGTACAGCAAGAGCGTGAAAGTGCTTGTTTCAAGATCTCGCTTGAATGTCAGTTGTCGGGACGATCGTATCCGGGTTTACGAGATTGGAATTTGCACTGCTATCAGCCTAACCACATGTGCTGCGCATTCCTTGTTTACATTTGCTAATGGTACAAAGTGTATGACAGACTAACAAAGTGTATGACAGACTAATAGACACAATACAATAAGGCAGTGCTTTATTGTAAAATGAACCTGATGCACAACGTGTTTGGACTCTAGTCTTTACTGTTGTCGCCTTTATACTTCATTGCATGCCCTTGCCAATTCCTGTAATACACAGATGAGGAGTTCATTTCTGGTTGTTCGTGATGGATGTGTAGTTGCTTCTACAGTGTTGTCTTGACGGTGCAGGTCAAGGAGTGCTGCGAGAAGGCTGAAGTGGTGGCTGCCCCTCCTCCAAAGCGCAAGCCTGCAGGAGCGGCTGTTTCGCAGGCCAAGGCTAGCACCGAGAGCAAGCCAGAGCCTCAGGCAGCTGTGCCGAAAAGGCCGGCGACTGCTGTGACCAAGCCTCGGGGTGTTGCTCGAGTGGTGAAGCCTGCGGCGACCGCAGCACCGGCATCGGCGCCTGCCAAGGCTGCTCCCAAGGCCACCAAGACAGCCGGCACTGCCAAGGCACAGTCCAGCAGCAGCGCCCCTTCCAAGGTGTCCCCTTCACGCCTGACCTCCCTGGCTAGTCTCTGTTGTAGCACAATTAGTTGAGAAGAGCGGTGCACCTGTTCGATGCTCTTGCGGTGGCTTCAGCATGTGTGCCACAGACAAGGATAGCAAGCATTGGCCATAGGCACTAGGCAGTACACACAGCTTTCCTTCATGTGGTATTCCTTGTTGGAATGTGCCTGTAGGCATGCCCTCTGTTGGGTCCAATGTTGCTCGATTTATTCCAGTGGTCAACCTCCGCCTGAAAACTGCGCGTAAACGTGACCCTTGTTCATTTATGTCCGCGTGGTGGCGCTGCTGCCACGGTCAGCCTGATCGGCCGGCTCTGCAGCAGGTGCTTCGTTATGCGGCACTCCGCAGTAACCGAAACGCAAAGGGGTTCTTTATGGTTTTGGTGGGGTAGGTTCAAAACACATGCGAATTTCTGTGCTGACACTGTGGGCTGGGTACGCTGTGCAACGCAAGCGAGGTCATGCGGGCAAGCCCGTTCGACCACTGTATGGCTGTCTCTGTTTGTTCTGCGTACTATGTACACACTTGATGGTAGTACGGTGCATACAATGCTTAGGAGTAGCATGCAAAGCAACAGGTACACCCGCAATAACTTTCTGAAAATTTGAGATGCCAACTTGAGCCGTAATTAGTATATGTATCTTAAATTCGCGAGACTTCACACTTCATCAGGCATAAATTGCGTCTGCAAGGTGCTGGTTCGCAATGCAGAATTCCACCGTTCATAGAACAGAAATAGATTGTTCTCGAAGTGGTTGAGTCAGAACTTCAGGATTTAAGCTGGTGTGACAGGTTCCGATGTAGATAACTTGAGAGGAATTGACTTTAATGGCTTTGTCGGGATGAGCTCTCTGTCGGGTAACTTTCATATTAAATTAGATGAGCTCATCTGCATTCTTGCGTGCTTACATGGAACAGGGTCTAGGACTCGCACCTGCATTGCTTGTATTTTGTTCTCTAACCAGATGCTTTCTAACTACCCAAAGAAGCATTCTTTCGAATTGTGTATTTCCTGCCAGCAGCATTTGATGGTGGCCCACATATGCACGATAGTGAAGCCTCAAAACCATTACAGGAATTCTTCCACATGTAAGATAAAAAAAATGAGTAAAAGAGGGCATGAGCAACGATTGGAGGTGCTTTTTCATAGAAACTTTGGGCACGCTTGCTCATTTCACATGCAGGGTCAAAGCAGGCGAGTTTCTGTCACGCGGTCGCTGTTATCTCTGCAAATGCATCCCCATAACAATGAAGGGCATGTGTGAATATGGAGTTTCCATGCTCAAGGTAACAATGTTGTCTCGGTGCTCAACAGATTCAAGATATTCCAAAATACATCTCCAAAAAAGAGCTGTGCCATTCGTAAAGGCGTAATACGTCCTTTGGGAGATGTCTGTTTTCGTTCGAAGATCATGCTAAACTGTGGCCACTGCTTCAAACAAGTAGCAAAGCAACGTGGCATGTTAGCTCACAAACCACAGGCATGGGCATTTCGGGAGCACAATGCAATTGCGAACAGAAATGCCACACACGCTCGCACTCGCTCCAACATGCTGTTTCACGTGACAGCTGCGTTCTGAAGCCATCGGACTGGGCTGATGGTGTCACGCGCGCCGCCACGCAATGTCTACTCAAAGGCGTCGCACGTCACAGCGGAGTTTTGTAACTGAAGGTATCTAGAATTGTTGGTTGGGGCAGCATGTCTGAGTGGTTGCTGAGGGCCACGGCTTTAACAGCGCTGCACAGAATGTCCAAGGAAAGGCAGGGTAGTGGCCCGCTCTGGACGGACATTAGCTGGGCTCGCGTGCATGCACTCGCACAGCAGTGTTTGTAGAATGCGGAAGCAACACAGGAGTGGGACGATGCCAGCGACCCATTACTGTAAAATGTGCCAGGAGTGTGTGCGAAAGTGCTCTTTGGGCTTGCCCTGTTGGCTGCTGCTGTAGTGCATTCTCTCTGCTCTGAATCTGTGCCCTGCAGCCTGTGTTCTCCGAGGCAGCCCTCTCGGACGAAGAGGTCCATGGACGAGCGGCAGCCCTGTTCCCAGAGGAGTCCCTGACAGCCCTGGGGAGTGCAAACTGGAAGGACCGCTTGGCTGCAGCTGAAAAGATGAAGGAAGTCATCGAGGCCATGGAGGGAAACCTGTCCGTGCAAGTGATAGCCAAGACCCTCTGCCGTAAACCGGGCCTTCGAGACACCAACTTCCAGGTAGGCACTTCTTCTGCTAGCATCTTAGTAGTCAGAGGGCCTGACTGTACTGTGGCAGTGAAACCCCTTGGAGAATGACGAGCTTCAGCAGGGGCATTCTACCGGTAAAGGAAAATCGGGGTAATAAGTTTTCGTAACAACTTGGTCCTTGCAGAGGCAGAGTTACACGTTCCCCAGCAAACGCTTGGTGTTTTAAAGTCTGCCTGTTCTACTATTCGGCCTTGACACGGACGGACATGGTTCTTCCCCCCCTCCCGCCCGCAACAACACAGGTGCTGAAGCTGAAGCTGGAGACGCTGGTGCTGGTGCTGGGTGGCGGGCCCGTGTCGCTGTGCGTGGCCGACTGCCTGCTGCCCGACCTGGTGGACAAGGTCGGGGACGTCAAGAACGGCCAGGGGGCCGCAGCCGCGCTCACCGCCCTGGCAGAGGCCACCTCCCTCGACCATGTCAGCCAGGAGGTGGGGCTTGTCCACGACATCTGCCAGTAACGTGCATGGTCGGCAGCTCCATTTCCACCGCGTTCAGTTCGTTCGCTTGCGTTGCCCATATGAATGAATAGTCTTTTTGAGTCTTGTAACATAGGAGTGGTGCCAAATTATACCATTCTATTTTATTTTTTTTATAAAAATAAAATTTCAATCTGAGACGCCATTTCCAACCATATTTCTCCTTGGCTTGAAACTCTCAAAATAATGTGTGAAAATTAGTAATGCATTGTAAAAGGAAGGACCCTCGAGCTTGAGGATGATTTGTTCGTTGGAAAGTTGCTGTCACCGTGTTGCTGTCACTTCGCAAAATTACGCAAGGTGTTGATTTTTCACCCTAGCGCAGTGATGCGCTGTCTGCTTCATTAATCGTAATTTTTTTTCTCCTTTCATGTGGATAAATATTGCTGGTTCATTCTCTTCGCATTTCTTATGTTCTTTTGCACGAAGAAAGCAGCAATTTGTGCTTTCGTTGTCACTGTGTCGGCCAATTCGATGCCCTCTGCCTCCAATTTCTATTCAGTTGTCTGCGCATAGGGTTCTTGGTATAATTTGTTTCTTGTGTTTTATCGCAGGAAATTTGTGACAGTTAATCTGTGACGGTTTAGAAATTTGCAAAAGTTGTATTTACGATTTCACACTTTGCATCCTGTAAGGTAAAATTTAAGGGGGGACGCGGCTTTCCACTTCGGAAAAATGACCAAAACATCGTTTTTTTGAAACCCACATATTCGGCTTCTATGTTTCCTATTCGGTGCGTCTGCAAAGTTTTTACGCTGAAAAGCGTCGCAAAGTGGCATAAAAAAATACTTTTGTCAGGCGCGGTGACGAACTATCAGCGCAAAAGGGCGAAAAAACGGCAATTTTCGGAGCGCTCTATCTCCTTAACGGTGCCACCCGGCGCGGCCATTTTGATATGGTTAGATCGGCCGAGCGTTCGTCTTTCCGGTTTTACTCGTCTCTTTTATCTTCGTTCATTCACAAATGCACGAACGGCAGAAAAGAAACGACGCACGAACGAAGCTAGAAATAGATGCTGAAGTGCTATTCGTCCTCCGGTCGGGGCACAGAACAACGACCCTCCTGATTGGATGTCGCGGGCGCAACGCAAGATGGCGGCCGCCTGAGCTGCGTAGCGAGCGGATTGAGTTCATTTTCGCCGCTTCGCTCGGCCGAGTTTCTATTCAATCTGTGGTATTCAACACGGACGTTATCGCGATGGGAATGCCAGAGATAACAAGCCAGATTACGGGAAGTTGTGTGGCTCGAAAGGCGGAGGTCATCGAACGCTTCGTGGTGCGCGTGACTCTACCGTCGCCAGACCCCGGAGGGTGACGCGGTGTGCGCGCTTGCGATAGCGGTTCGTGAAGTGAACTTTTAGTCGGGTTTGCGATGTTTACACGCTTAGTTATTGCTGTGTTTTGACTGTGGGCTCGCTAGCCTTGAGAAAGGAACGGTCGACGCGTCAAACGCTGCGGCGCGCACGGCATAGCCGACGCGCATTGCAGCAGCACATGACTGGGCAACCGGTTACGATTGAACGCCAGTAGTTGTAATTAATGCCTGCGACGTTAGATTTAATCTTAAAAGCGACCTGACCAGCCATATCAGGTATAATCAAAGTTCGATATGTCGCGGTAAGCGTGCGCTGCGATGCGCGCGAGCCATATCGCCTTTCTTGCGCAACGTTTCCCGTGCACTTGTAATTTTCATGCAAACAGGTTTGAGTTAGTAATATAGGAATAAAAATATGCTCTCTGCGTTAAAAATGTACGTTACTGTGGCAGCATTTAACAGTGATGTTTTTAGGGAAATTATTGATACCATCGTTCAGGGCATACTGGCTGTGCTGCGAGAAATATATTGGATGCCTTGAATGTCAAAAATAGTAAAAAAATATGCTCTTGCATTGAAGTTGGGAGTTATGCAGAATACTCTACCAAGCTTCAAAGTAGCTCATTTTCATCCTTGTGGTATGCACTCTTGGCAATGAACACCTGCACGTATGAGTACTAAGTTGCTGTGCCAGGCAAGATAAAACATTAAAAAAAAAAGCCAAAAATGTTCAAAATTAAGTAAAAAAATGCTTAACTTGTTGCCATGGTGACAACACTGCAAAAGGAGGTTGTCCAGTGCGATACAGCCAACCAACTAACCTACTTTGCATTGAAAGCCCATTGAAACCCATCTCCCTTCCGTTTGGTTTGCAAAGGGGGGTATGTACTCTTCACAGAGGAGCTGAAAATGATGTTTTCTGGAAAGAGAAAGGCTGTAAAAGGCACTCCAATTTCAAGGGAAGGCCTTCCAGAAGCCCCATGTTCAAAAGGACATGAAAGGCTACAACCGTGACGACTTTTGATATGTGAAACCTATGTTGCAACTTCGGAAGCCGTTTTCTCAAAAGTTTTTTTTGCCACCTGTGTCGCTTGTACCAGGGATTTCTTCGTGACCGCTGGGTCTATTTTTATTCCGTTTCTTGCATTACATTCCTTGATGAACTGTTCAGGTCGTGACACTTTTGCTTTTCCAGATTTGTTTTTTGTGATTTTTTTATTCAAATAATCGTTCACAGTTGACATGCCTGTTGCACATTAACCTCTAAAAAAATGAAAACTAAAAAACATTTTGTTGTAAAAAAAAATTCTAAAACTGTCACGACCTCGTCCATTCATTTGGGAATGCAAAGCACTTCGAACAAGTTTTCTATCGTGTTTTATAAGCCGCTCAAGCTCGGTACAAGCGGAACAGAAAGAAAATTTCATACATAAAAAAGTTTTCAAAATATTACTTTGAAATTTTTATGGTGTTATCACAGAAGCATTTCCAGATGCTGTGCCAATTTTCATCAAACTCCACAAAGAAATAAAAAGTTGATTTTGAAAGCCACGTCCCCCCTTAAAGGGGCACTGACACAAAAATTTAGCATCTTGTTTTTTTCGTTGCGATAAGTAGCTAGTGACCTACTGATAACCTGTAGAAACCTCATTTGCTTCAGCGTGCGACGGTTGTTTAATTAGAGGGATTTTAAATGCGGCCAGTCGCAGTTTCGGTTTCAGCGAGTGCCGCGAAACGATGGATTTTGTGGATTTTGTGTGAACAAAGCTGACCACGTGACCGTCGGAGGGATATCACAGAGCAGAGCCGCCGTAGCACTGTCGAATCCGCATCGACGGCAGTTTCTGCGAATGCCCCCACGTACTGATCTCGTGAGGCGCTTAATTAAAAAGCGACCGTGGATGTGACGCAGGCGCTGCGAGTGCAAATGCTACCGCGGCTAAAGAACGACGCGCGACGCTCGAGACGGTGGGTGGCAAGACGCGCGCTGGGAGCAGCCGGCCGGTCTGCCTACAGGTCCGCCTACAGATGTGTTCGGCTCAGCACTGCGGCGGATATTCGAGTGCCGCTCTCGTAAGCGGTGCAGATGACAATTTTTAATGCAACCCGCCATCGCATCATTAACTCCTTTCTCATTTAAGGGGGGACGTGGCTTTCAAAATCAACTTTTTTATTTCTTTGTGGATTTTGATGAAAATTGGCACAGCAACTGGAAATGCTTCCGTGATAACACCATAAAAATTTCAAACTAATATTTTGAAAACTTTTTTATGTATTAAATTTTTTCTTTCTGTTCCGCTTGTACCGAGCTTGAGCGGCTTATAAAACATGATAGAAAACTTGTTCGAAGTGCTTTGCATTCCCAAATGAATGGACGAGGTCGTGACAGTTTTAGAATTTTTTTTTTACATACACAATGTTTTTTGGTTTTCATTTTTTTAGAGGTTAATGTGCAATAGGCATGTTGACTGTGAACGATTATTCGAATAAAAAAATCACAAAAAACAAATCTGGAAAACCAAGAGTGTCACGACCTGAACTGTTTATCAAGGAATGTAATGCAAGAAACGAAATCAAAATAGACCCAGCGGTCACAAAAAAATCCCTGGTACAAGCGACGGAGGTGGCAAAAAAAACTGTTTTGAGAAAACGGCTTCCGAAGTTGCAACATAGGTTTCACTTATCAAAAGTCGTCATGGTTGTAGCCTTTCATGTCCTTTTGAACATGGGGCTTCTGGAATGCCTTGCCTTGAAATTGGAGTGCCTTTTACAGCCTTTTTCTTTCCAGAAAACATCATTTTCAGCTCCTCCGTGAAGAGTACATACCCCACTTTGCAGACCAAACGAAGGGGGAGATGGATTTTAATGGGCTTTCAATGCAAAGTAGGTTAGCTGGTTGGCTGTATCGCACTGAACAGCCTCCTTTTGCAGTGTTGTCACCATGGCAACAAGTTGAGCATTTTTTTTTACTTAAATTTGAACATTTTTGGCTTTTTTTTATGTTTTATCATCTTGCCTGGCACAGCAACTTAGTACTCATACGTGCAGAGGTGTTCATTGCCAAAAGTTTGCATACCACAAGGATGAAAATGAGCTACTTTGAAGCTTGGTAGAGTATTCTGCATAACTCCCAACTTCAATGCAAGAACATATTTTTTTAATACTTTTGACATTCAAGGCATCCAATATTTCTAGCAGCAAAGCCAGTATGCCCTAAGCAATGGTATCAATAATTTCCCTAAAAAATCACTGTTAAATGCTGCGACAGTAACGTACATTTTTAATGCAGAGAACATATTTTTATTCCTATATTACTAACTCAAACCTGTTTGCATGAAAATTACAAGTGCACGGGAAACGTTGCGCAATACGGGCGATATGGCTCGCGCGCATCGCAGCGCACGCTTACCGCGACATATCGAACTTTAATTATACCTGATATGGCTTGTCAGGTCGCTTTTAAGATTAAATCTAACGTCGCAGGCATTAATTACAACTACTGGCGTTCAATCGTAACCGGTTGCCCAGTCATGTGCTGCCCCAATGCGCGTCGGCTATGCCGTGCGCGCCAGCGCGTTTGACGCGTCGACTGTTTCTTTTTCAAGGCTAGCGAGTCCACAGTCCAAACACAGCAATAACTAAGCGTGTAAACATCGCAAACCCGACTAAAAGTTCACTTCACGAACCGCTATCGCAAGCGCGCACACCGCGTCACCCTCCGGGGTCTGGCGACGGTAGAGTCACGCGCACCACGAAGCGTTCGATGACCTCCTCCTTTCGAGCCACACAACTTCCCGTAATCTGGCTCGCGATCTCAGGCATTCCCATCGCGATAACGTGCGTGTTGAATACCACAGATTGAACAGAAACTCGGCCGAGCGAAACGGCGAAAAGGAACTCAATGCGCTCGCTACGCAGCTCAGGCGGCCGCCATCTTGCGTTGCGCCCGTGACATCCAATCAGGAGGGTCGTTGTTCTGAGCCCCGACCGGAGGACCAACAGCGCTTCAGCATCTATTTCTAGCTTCGTTTGTGCGTCGTTTCTTTTCTGCCGTTTGTGCGTTTGTGAATGAACGAAGATAAAAGAGACGAGCGGAACCGGAAAGACGATCGCTCGGCCGATCTAACCATATCAAAATGGCCGCGCCCGGTGGCACCGTTGCGGAGATAGAGCGCTCCGAAAATCCGCCTCTTTCACAACCCCACTGCGCATGCGCAATCCCCTAGCGGCCAAGTCCCTAAGCAGTCCAGTAGGGGCAGCAGACGACATTCCCCACAGCTCCCGCACAAGGGGGAAGGGGTCGTGGTTGTATTTACATCGTTTGATTTTTTGTGTGCGCTCGTTGTGCGCGGAACAATGCCCACAACTTGTGCTGCGTTCCGCTGTAACTCGGAGTGCCGAAAAGGGAACGGTGCCGGCTTCTATCGCTTCCCGTCGGCCGCACGCGATCGGCTACGGCGGCTTGCGTCGCTCGCGTCGGCTCGGGTGATGGGAACTGTAGGCTTAGCATCCTGGCGGATATTTGATCGCTGCTATCTGTGCAACTGCGAATGACAATCCGCAACACAACTTTTCACTACACTATCATACCCTTTCTCGCATGTGGAACTCTATTTAAGTTATAACTGCCGTTTGAGCGATCGGTGACCAAGACATCTGCGTAGCCTGTTTCGATGCTTCCGCGCAGGTATCGCCATCTCTCGGCTGCTCGGCGCACCGCGCGCCGCGGCGAGCGGTCAGCGTAGGCTTGCATCGCGGCAGATATATCTGATCGCCGCTTTTAAAATAAGCCCTGACAACAATCCCTAGCATAATTTTTCACCACACTAACACCTACTTTCTCGCATGTGGAACTTTTTAGCGATCAGATTGATTCAGAAGAGCAGCGACAAGCGCGGTTGCTACCGTGGTCTGCGCCGGTTCGAGCCGCTGAGTGTGCCGAGCTGGCAGGCGCGGCCGGCGTGTGCACGGACTGTTTCCGAAGGCAGAAAACGCTTCACGATTGCTTGCTTTATCCATTTCTTGCGAACAAACGCGCAGAATCTACAAATTCAGCTCAGCGATCGTCGTAGTTGACCATGGTGCAAAAACTGTGGGCGGAGCGACGCCGACGACGCATCTCATGCGCGTATCGGGCCGTCTCAAATTCACGCGTACGACTAGTGGCGACAGTCGTAACGATCAGTCGCATGCGAATCGCGTGTACCAATCGTACATGTGTCCAGCGCTTAAAGGCATTTTGCGAACTGCCGGCCTTTGTTGAACTGGCGGTCGCACTTCATGCCAGACGACTCCAAGTACTGCTCGAGCTGCCACTCGGACGGCACACGGATCTGTCCGAGATTTCTCTGCCAGCCCTCATTCAGTGATAAGAAGCCGCCTGGTATTATGTGATGACCAGGGGCTGTCGTCTTAAGGCGTTAAAACACCAACACAGAAGAAAAACTTCGGCTGCTCCTCGCCGTAATGTGGGATTGCCGTGCATACAACGAGAACGCAGCCGGAGGAAACGCCGGCAAACCCTACGGCTTCAACTTCCGCTAGGCACGCTAGGTGGCAGCACACCGCAATGAAAGAGGCGGATTGCCGTTTTTTCGGCCTTTTGCGCTGATAGTTTGTCACCGCGCCTGGCAAAAGTATTTTTTTATGCCACTTTGCGACGCTTTTCAGCGTAAAAACTTTGCAGACGCATAGAATAGGAAACATAGAAGCCGAATATGCGGGTTTCAAAAAAACGATGTTTTGGTCATTTTTCCGAAGTTGAAAGCCGCGTCCCCCCTTAAGCCACTATGGTCGGGACTTGGGGACAATTTCATGCAGCGGTAACAAGCTATCACTCGAGCTACCTGCGCCGGCCTGGGCCACTTCGCGGCCGTGGCCGCCGTATGCACAGCGACCGTGCGGCTAGCTCAGTGGGCTTTTCGTGCCTCCGCCGCGTTTTCGCATCCAATGGTAATAAACAGTAATAGAAACAGAGTGCCTGGAATCTCTGTAGAACTTTGGTCGCGGCCAGCTGCCCGATTAGCTGACGAAATCACGGCGCCTCCGCCGCCAACGATCGAGTCGTTCGTTCTCGAGAGCAGGAGCTCCGCCCTCCGGCCCTCCGATTGGAGCGGCGAGCCGGGCGAGCCCGCGTAAAACGCCGGTAGTGCGGAAGCGGCAAACACAAACTCGTGACGTGTTGGATGTTGTTTATTTACAATTGCGCGTGGTCCTCTGCTGGCTGCTCGGTTGCGTTTCGCACACTTCAAAATTGATTTTAAATATGTTCTAGGCTGTATTCGCCGCTGATATTTTGCAGATGATGTATATGTGTTCCCACCAATCTATCTCCGACGTTATCTCGCCTTCAAAATTTTGTGTCAGTGCCCCTTTAAGCGTGATTGGCGCTCCGGTCAGGGCGCTCTGAAACAGCCCTCCTGATTGGGTGTCACTGCAGCAACGCAAGATGACGGTCGCCTGAACTGCGTAGTGTGCGTTTCCGAGTTCATTTTCGCTGCTTCGCTCGGCCAAGTTCCTGTTCAGTCATTTTATCTGCTCTGGTATTCACACGGACATTATAGCGATGGGAATGCCTGAGATCACGAGCCAGATTATGGGAAGTTTCGGGGCTCTAAAGGCAGAGGTCATTGAACGCTTCGTAATGCGTGTGACTTTATTGTGATGATCTGCGATGTTTACACTCTTAGTTATTGCTATGTTTGACAGTAGGCTCGATAGCCCTGGGAAAGAAACGGTCAACACATCAAAAGCTGCTGTGCGCATAGCATAGCCGCTGCACGTTCACCTGAATGCGCAACTGGTTACGATTCAATGCTGGTAGTTGTTATTAATGCCTGCGACATTAGATATAATCTTAAAAGCGACCTGACGAGCCATGTCAGGGATAACAAAGTACAATATGTTGCGGTGTACGTGCGCCGCGATGCGTGCAAGCCATATCTCATTTCTTGGATAATATTTCTAGTGCACTACTAGTAATCGTGCAAACAGCTCTGCGGGAGGAATAAAAAAACTTTTCATGGTGTTAAAATTGTATATAACTGTCATAGCATTAACTGATTAAAATTTTTAGGGAAATTATCAATACCAATGTGTACATCTGTAGCATAGTGCATATTGGCTGTTCTGCGAGAAATATTAGATGCCCTGAATGTCAAGAGTGCAAAAAATGTGCATGCATTGAAGTTGGAGTTATGCAGAATATTATACCAAGCTTCCAAAGTATCCCTGTATCCTTGTGGTATGTAAATTTTTGACAATGAACACCTGCACGTACGAGTACTAAGTTGCTGTTCCGGGCAAGATTATAAAACAAAAGGCGAAAGTCAGTTTTCAAATTTAAGTAAAATAAAAGGGCTTAACTTGTTGCCATGGTGACAACGCGACATAGGGAAGCTGTCCAGTGCAATACAGGCAACCAGCTAACACCTACTTTGCATTGAAAGCCAACTCTCTCCCATTTGGTCTTCAAACTGGACTATGTACTCTTCACAGAGGAGCTGCAAAAGGCACTCCAATTTCAAGGCAAGGCATTCCAGAAGTCCCATATTTAAAAGGACATGAAAGGCTACAACCCTAGTGACTTTTGATAAATGAAACCCATGTTGCAGCTTCGGAAGCCGTTTTCTCAATTTTTTTTTGCCACCTGCGTTGCTTGTTGCAGTGATTTCTTTGAGACGGCTGGGTCTATTTTGATTCCGTTTTTTGCGTTACATTTCTTGATGAACAGTTCAGGTCGTGGCATTCTTGGCTTTCCATGTTTTACTACCTGAATAAAAGATTCACGAAAAGTATTGTCTACGTGCCTGTTGTAATTCACCTCTAAAAAACTGAAACTAAAAAAAAAATTGTGTCGTGAATAAAGAAAAATGTAAGACTGTCACGACCTTGTACATTCATTTGGAAGTGCAAAGCACCTTGAACAAGTTTTCTCTCATGTATTATAACCCGCTCAAGCTCAGTACAATGGGAACAGAAAACTTTATAAATGGAAAAGTTTTCGAAATATTACTTTGAAATTTGTATGGTGTTATCGCAGAAGCTTTTCCAGTTGCTTTGCCAGCTTTGACCAAATCAACAAAGAAATGAGAAAGTTAATTTCGATAGCCACGTATGCGCTCGTATGAACACTGCCTCCTTTTCTTTTGTCACTTTTGTTTCTCTCCAAAATTTATCCGAACATCATCCTGTAAGTGCTTTTGCTCGTGTGGCAGCAATCTTATTCTTTGCACTCCAGGTCCTGCAGCTCTGTTTCGCCCAGAAAAACCCAAAGAACCAGAGTGAAAGCTTGGTGTGGCTGGCCAATGCTATCAAGGAATTTGGGCTGAAGTAAGTCTTCTGCGATTACCATCTACAGCTGTTGTCTTTGGCATGCTTAACATAAACTTGCATGACTAATGGTTTAGAGCTTACCGTCTTGCAGGTGATCTAAATGTACAATAATGGTAACACGGCTTTACATTCAATTGAAAGCTTTTTTTGTCTTGCTATTTAGGCGCTCAAAATGTTGTTTCTATCAATTGATTTGTCAATGGTCGCATGTTTGACGCTAAAGCTGATATTGTGGCATTTTCATACCCCTTTAACTTGTGGAGTATGCCAAGATATAATTGAGACCGGTATTTAAAGGGGCCATGCAGGCAAAACACAAGTTTGGTTCATTAAAATGATTGCCTAGTTTTAATCATACTGACACCGCTTTTAACGGTAAACTTTGCTCAAATAAGCTATATAATTGGAAGAAAAGGGAATGGCCGTGCGACTCAGTAACTCCTTTTCTGTAACAGAACCTAAAATGTCATGCACAGCCGTGCGATTGGCTGAGTAATAATAGCGATTGGCTGAGTGAGTAATAGCATCAGTTTGGTGCCGTAAAAGTGCTGGGGGCACTATAAAACACCAAATGCTTCGAATAAAACAAACTTGTATTTTGTCTGCATGGCCCCTTTAACGTGAAAGTGGTTTGTTAGCTAGGTGCAGTACTTTGGTAAGTGGGGTCATCGTGGTTTTTTGTTTTTACTTGTTTACATCATTGTAAAGTGCTTGCATCAAATTTGAAACTCGATTAATCATTTAAACATTGACAAGACTAGTGCCTTCTGGCAACCCTTCATGGCAATGTCCTTTGTGGAGCACTGTATTAGCCGCAATATCGAACAGTCTGCCCTTGGCGGCAGTGGGATGAATCACTCCTAGTGTAAATCTTGCTGCTGCATCGTCTGCTCTCTCACGTTGCGCACAACGCAGGACGTGTGCCGCGCACGAAAAAAAAAATAATATGCATTCTTCTGTGGCAGTAAGCAATTGCATAGTTGTCTCTGCTTTGCAGATTTAATCTAGGAACGCAGTCGTCAGCAGCTGCTATTAGATAACACGCTAGTTCAGTTTCATGAAACATCGTCGCTGTGGCCATCGCTTGAGGGTTGAAACGTGTTGCAAACATAGCATACCCACTTGGGGACATTGGCCAAGATTGGCCTAAGAAAACTCCAGCATGGCAACATTTGCTCGAGATGAGAAAGACACGTCACAGCATGCGCCCCTCTAATATGATGTCCAGTAATTATCATTTCCGAAAAAATGAAGGAAGCTCACACTTATAGCAACAAGGGTGGAGTATAGGTCGGTGCGGCAGCGAAGCAGCAGCAAATCTGCTGCAATCATGGGCTTAAATCGTCGGGATGGTCATCAAGATTGCATACAGCTTCACTACCTTCAAGTCTTGCGCATTAGTGTGAGCTTCCTTCATTTTTTTTTCATCGCATTTTTTTAAGAATTAGTTGCAAGAAGCAGGGAGCGGGGCTTTAAGGGGTTCTGAAACAATTTTGAACATTCTAAAAAAAGCTTGCTGTGTAGTGAGGTTCCATGGGAAAGGACATTCGAGACAAATGGTATTTTGCTTTCTTGAGAAAAGTCACAAGTACGATGCGAAGTTGGCCACCTCCCTTATTTGCTTATTTTATATCCCTGCCACCTCTTGCAATAATTGTGTCATCAATGCATTTATGCCCCACAAAGCAGAGATCAGGACTGTTAGTCAGCTTTTCTTTTTGTTGTTCTTGTGCACTTTCAATGACGCTAAGGCGCCATCCTTGCATCGTCTGCTCTTTGTCGACTCTGACACTTTTTATTAAATGGTAGTACCTGTAGTGTGCTTGCATGCTGTTGTGTTCATGTATGTTTACCCTTGTTGAAGGCTAGCTGGTCAGATGGAAGAGAAAAAAAAATGACAAAAGCTGTTGCTTGTTGCAGGGTTCCGGTAAAGGCTGTTATAGAAAGCATAAAGAAGGGACTGGCTGCGTCAAACCCTGTAAGTGGCATCCCTCTCTTTTATGTCAGTGTTACTTGGGCGTGCACGTTTTGATGCGTGGCGTTCTTTGCGAGTACCTCCCAGCCAGGAAACTGTAACGCCCTGCAGTTCCACAATAATACACTGGTCTTAAAAGACTTCTTTCAATTTTCAAGTGAACTTTGTGCAACTTGTCAGCCTTGCTGCTTTTTTTTTCCTTCTGATTATAGACATGCCATTATTCTTTCAGTTGGTCAATTAGTTCCCAAAATAATTAGGGATAATTATCCATTTTTGGTCAAACAATAGAGAAAACAGTGTTAGTCATAAAACTAATTTTTATATTTTCCAATACTATGAACCCTGGTGAATGCAATATTTGAAGCAGTTTTTTTTATGCATCGCTTGGAACTAATTTTACAGCTCGTTAGACTTCGGTGTTTGAATCAATGGCCAAAAAGGATCATGCTTTAGAGTCCGTTAAAGAAGTGCACTGAAAGTGCTTGGAAATCAAAGAAGCAGTGAAACCGCGACGGTTTTCACTGCAGACGGTGTATACAGTTCCTTGCCACTGGTGCCACCAAAGTTTACCTGGGCCAAGTGCTTGTGATGTTGTCTGGCTGCCCTAGGAAGCGATGTTTCCCTTCCTGTCTTGGTTCTTGCTCCTTGAGCATGGCTGATGGTGCAGATGCCTGTTTTGTACCTTCTAGGCACTGCATCGGCTTCTTTATTATTTTTTTTTTTTTAGTGTAGCGTGCCTTTATGAGAATGAGGGATGGAGTATAGTTTCAGGTAAGGCTGCTGTGCGAAGGTGGAAGGGTAGCCTTGTGCACCTCCCTTTGATGTGGGGCCCCGTGCGTGAGGGAGCCAGCAGTGGCAGAGGCACTGCTCCCCCCCCCCTTTTGCTGCTGCATAACGACTCTCTGCTTTCTCCCCTTGCTTGGGGTGCAGGCTGTGCGGACGGCGTCCATCACGCTGGCCGGTGTTCTGTACCTGTACATGGGCAAGACCCTGCGGACCCTGTTTGAAGGGGAGAAGGCCACTCTGGTGCAGCAGCTGGACGCAGAGCTGGCCAAGGTGACCTCCTCCGCCAAGGCTCGTCTTCGGGTAGTTTGGGTACTCGCTGCTAGAGGAAACGGCGCAGAACACTTTAGACGCGCTGCCTGTCGTCCTCGGGGATTGATGGGTCACCTCTTTCATCAATATTTTTAGTGTAAAAGGACAAGGGGATGATAGGCTGGGGCTTTGCAGAACAGCAGATGAGAAGTCGATCAGTTAACTCTTTCGGGACCGCCGGAAAAAGTTATGAAAAAGGGAGGTCTCGGTACAAATTTGTTTTTACATAAAACAAAGGCACCATCCTGCCTTAGCATATACCAAAATGCAGCTAATTATATGTTCTTTTACATACAATACCAAGTTTTACTTCAACACTGGCGATAGAACCATGAAAAAATCTGAAACTAAGAACTTCGTAAAAAAAATTACAGAAAAAGATAGAAAAAAGCGTAAATATAAAAATATTAAAGAATAAAATTATTTCAGGATATACAAAATCTAACACAATGCTTTGTTTCTTCATTGAAAAAGTTTGATGCGGCTAGGTGTAACTGGTTTTTTGTTTTGTGTGTGATCTCTTCGGCACTACGGCCATGGCTACGTCGTTGCCCAGGTACAGGCCGGGCTCTTGTCTCGGCGAAAACTTGATCCGGTTCTGCGCTGGTGGCAGGAGATCACCACCATAGGTAGTTAACACCCTAGCGAATAAATATAAACCAGCCAGAACATAGTTCGAGCACACATACCTACTCCAGAGCCAATTGAAACCGAAACCAACACCCACCTTTGAGCGCGATTTGATGTTCCAGGCTGATCGACACCCGAATCCTCACTCGAGCTGAAATCCGATCTCTAAAGCCACATTTCGACTCTTCACTGCCACTCTCATCGTTAAAATCCACAGTAGAAGGCGAAGATATGCGAGGCGAGACGAGGCGGATTTCTTATTGCGCTCGCATGAGTATGACGCCATGTTTGTTTACATTCGAAACCACTGCCCGTCAGAATAAAATATCTGACGCGTTGCCGCCTGGCGATAAAAAAAGAAACTTCACAAAAGAGAAAACTCTAGTTTTCAAACTATCTCCTAGATGTCGCTAGGTGTTCCATCGAGCGAAAATTTGTATTCTGCAGGCTCGCGAAACCATCGATCATATGTGATCGATGGCCTATGGAGCGGTCCCGAAAGAGTTAAGGTCAACAATTCCAATCAGTGAATTTCACTCAGTGACGAGTTCATCTGGCTATGATACCCGCACCACCCCCCCCCCCCCTGTGTGGTTTTCCCTCACATTACATAATAGAAGAAAAAGAAAGTCTACTTTGTGGCAGGGTACACTGCCACTTTTCGTTTTACGGCACCCCACCCATACTGTGGTGGCTTTTTGAAAGAGATATGTGCATGAGAGTTGAAATGTTAAGAAATAATATTTTCTGCATTTGTATCTGCAGATGGAGACTAATAACCCACGTCTAAAACTTAATTTAGAATAGACAGATGGCTAATAAATGATCTTGTTTAATTGTTTAAAAAGGGGCACAGAGTTTAAAAAGACGATGAAGGCAAGAACATAAACTCGAGGGTGCATAAATGCCTTTTTGGAGTAACAAATTAGTTGATTTTACACGTTTTGCTTTTGTTTCTCATGGTAATTATTATCACCAAAAGACTTTCAAGCCTCACGGGGCTCGGTCACAGCCAAAGGTGCTGTCTGGCATCGCAAATTTGCAGAGAAATGGTGCACGCCAGATTGGCAGGGCCTCTCAGGTTGCTCCTCACCGCAATTGCACGCAGTGTTTGCCCATCTGTGTGCTGAGCAGGTGTCCCTCTCCGTGTGGTGCAGTTGGAGGGCCAGAAGCCGCCAGTGCCGACTCGTGGGGTGACAGCTCCTTCCGTGTCGGAAGGTGCGGGCGATGCCGGAGGCAGCACTACGGAGGAAGCACCGGCCATCAACATGGAGGACTTGGTGCCTCGCACAAACATCAGGCAAGTTTTGGGCAGCGTTCCACAGGGTACTGAGCCAGTCGCCAGTCTCACTGGTCATCCCACATCTGCACAGTACCAATAGATGTGCATTGTGTACCGTATTTTTGCTTGTGTAACCCGCCTCTGCATATAACACGCACCACCACTTTCAGTCCATGAATGAAAAAATATATATCCCCACGTATTGCCCGCACATTTTATACAGGAAAAGCTGGAGCAAAGCAACTCCTCAAGCAACGTGGCACATTTGTTGATGAAAAACAAAAAAACAAAGAAAAAACATCCCCATATTTTGTATATTGCATTTTTTGCACGGCCTAAGCTGCAATCGGTCATTGTCACTGCTCTCACTAGAGCGATCGCTTGGGCCGCAGTCATCAGTGTCATACACAATGTCCACTGTCTTATTGAAAGTCCTTGCCATTTCATAAACCAGTGGAGCCAACCGTGGCTGGCGGGGAACTCGAGAGGTAGGCCTAGTTGTCGAGATAGCCACCTCGCTTCAACTTAGGCCCTTTCGGTCTGTCCCCAACTTCTCATTTTTTCAGTGAATTTTTCAAGCTGCGTCTCCAATTCAGCTTGGCGCCGGTTTTGGGGCCATGAAATGACCTGCAGTCTCAGTGCACAGCTTGTACGCTCTTCTTGTCCTTCCTCTACTTCCGCACGCAGGATTCATCAACATTGTATTGTCTCACCACTTCGTGGTTTGACTTCCTCTGTGATGGCCACGATTTTGAGCTTTTGCTGCCCAGTAAACGGCTACCACCGAATGGTGCTCATGGCGACTTTTAGGCTTTTGGTCCCATGTGCATACGCTGCATACGTCCGCCGAGCAAGCAGTAACCAAAGAAAATGGCGCAAGAGCGAAGATGGTCCAAGCACTTTTCTGACTTCCCATGCGGCAGCGCCACCTACACTTCTTGAATGAATGCAGAATACAATTATTATACAGCGAAGAGGTAAAAGTTAGAAACAGTTTCATCATCATCATCAGCCTGCTCAGGTCCATTGCAGGACGAAGGCCCCTCCCGTTGACCTCCAACCGCTCCTGCCCTGCGCTGCTCGAATCCACAGTTTACCCCCGAATCCCCTTATTTCATCCCTCCATCATGCTATTGGCCTTCCCGTTCTTCTCGACCCATCTCTTGGTGTCCACTCTGCTACCCTAATTGTCCACCGGTTGTCGGTTTGTCTCACTACGTGGCCAGCCCAAGTCCATTTCTTTTCTTTCTTTCTTTCTTTTTTTTTTTTTTTTGAACTGGGATATCTTCTACTCTAGTTTGTTCTCTGATTCAGATAGCTTATTCTCTGTCCCTAAGTGTTTTTCCTAACATTATTTGTTCCATGACCTGTTGAGCCGATCGAGATTTGCTTTCTAGTTGTTTGTTAAAGCGAAAAGTTTCAGCTCTGTATGTCATCACCACATTTTGCACTGGTTGTAGATTTTTCTTTCGAGTGACAGAGGTACCGTATAATGCGGAATATAGGTCGAGGCGGAATATAGGTCGACCCCCTTACCTTGTAGATGAAAAATGCAAAAAAAAAAATAATTAGGTACCAACCATTGTTTTATTGAGACTATAACTTGTTTCGTCTCAGATTACTCATTTAAAACTGTCTGAAGTATCGTCGGACGACTGCTTCTGGCTCGCTGTCGCCCACACAGCAGGTCGTCCTCGGTGCAGTCCAGGGAATTGCTTATGCAGCACTTCAACACTCGTAAGGCCATGTCATCGTGAAGCGAGCGCAAAGCATGGGACACTCGTGTGCAGACCGGAGCGACAGCCAGTCTGTGCAGGCGGTCAGCAAATATCTTGGGCTATCCATTCGTAGAGAAATCGCACGGCGCTAGCGGACAAAATTTGACCCTTTGTACAGCAGCACAGGTGCACAGAGCAGCGCCCATAAAACGAGGCCTTCCGAGCGTTGCATACCGAGAGCTGCCCCTTCAGCTAACGCCGCTAGCAACGCATCTTTTGGTGATACCGAACTGGTGCAAGGCGGACACGTCATTGGCCTTGGAAAACCCCCAACTTTTCTTTTAAATGCTGCTGTACACTGGCACCAAGTGCCTAAACTCATTTTGAGCAAGAAGAAAAATGCACGCACACATTTGCTGACAGCGAGAAAAGCAATAAAACAAAGATGGCGTCGCGTCCGATTGATGGTGGTGGCGATGGTGCCTTTGGGGTTTGGATGGGCTCGATGGGCTGCCTGGTCGCCAGATGACAACTGCCAGTGACTGGAATATAGGTCGAGGGGTGACTTTTCGGCAAATTTTTCTGTAAAAAATCTCGACCTATATTCCGCATTATACGGTAGCTTACTTTTCATTATTTGAGTGTGCTTGCTGAGTGCTCCCCAACCTATACCTATTCTGTGCCAGATTTCTCCTCGTGGTTGAAATCAGCTCTAACCATATGCACGAGGTCATTACATTCTTTTGCTTCTTCTTGCGTTTCGTTTCAAAAGCTGTCGAGTACATTTTTGGTATGCTTATTTCTCATTACTCTGGACTTGCTAATATTTATTTTTAGCCCCACGGCTGTGCTTTCTGATTGTAGTTCCTCAAGCATTGTTTGCATGTGTTCAGCAGTCTCACTCAGCAAGACTATGTCGTCCGCAAACCTCAAAGGGCTCAAGTATTCCCCGTTTATCCGTATAATTTAAGCATCTTAATAGTAGACAACATTGTGGTGGCGAACGCCACTGCCTCATTTCGAACAAAATTCAACTCGTACTTATGATCGCCATAGTATGGAACATAGTTTTCATTTTGTTTTTGAGTATTGGCACTCTCACTCCTTGCTTTTACACTGCGCTTTTCCTTTGTGGAAAACTCTAGCTGACTTCCCCAATATTTTTGCTCATGTTGCTATATTGTTGACGTCAGTGTGCAAAATGAGCGCTATCAATGGGTTAAAAGTGGCTTTCTCGCTATTACTGCTGTAGGTGCCTTGCAGCACAACGAGCATTGCTGTGAAGCTGCACCAAAGCAAATACCTCGCATATAATCCGCGCCTCATCTTTACTTGTGAAATTTTCGCATTTTTGGTACGGGTTATACAAGCGAAAATACGGTATGTTCACTGCAAACATATTGTGACAAAAAGTGCGTTCACCAGTGTTTAGGCGGAGATGCTTTTGTTTCCAGAGTTGTTTTAAGTCCTCTCAAGTTACTCCGATACCCCCTCTTCTTCTCTTGGTCTCTTTCCCTTTTTTATTGTTCATGATAAAGGTTATCTCGATTTTCTGTCTCGGCTCTCGTTTTGAAAACCCTTCCTTTTTTTGTAGCTGTTCTTTAGTCATTCGTGTTGCTTGTTTTTGGTGCATTTGCTAGATTAGCCTTAGTAGCAGCGCTGACATGGATGTTGACAGGTAATTTGTCCATTCGCGAATGACATGTCTATCGGCACTGACAGTGATAGCTAGCAAGTTTGAGAGGTGGTGAGGTCACGCTGCTGAAGGGTTTTGCCAGTAAAAAGGGGGGAACTTGCCAGTAAGCCTGTTTTTTTTTTCAATTTGCTCTGTGTATCTGAGGGTCTTCATCATAGGCTGCCTTCTGGTGGACAAGGGTTGGAGAACCTTCTTTGACGTTGAGTTCTGGTACTGCCCATGGCAGTGGGCAACTGACGGAGGCCCTCCTGTCGGAGCTGGCGGACAAGAACTGGAAGGTTCGCCACGAAGGCCTGCAGAAGTTGGCGGCCATTGTGGACCAGGCCAAGTTCATCTGCCCCGAGCTGGGGGACCTGCCCCCGGCGCTGCGAGCGCGCCTGCTGGACTCCAACAAGAACCTGGTGGGGTCGGCTCTCTTGGCCCGCTTTGTTTTCCTTGGGGGTGTTGGGCTAGACTGTTTTACACCGAGAACTGGTATGTGCATGTTTTATGGTTTGAGTTCTGCAGGCAAACCCGCTTATACCAAACTCGCAAAAAAACTCGTATCAGTTCGATATGGGGGATAATTTGATGTAAGTGTGCTAAGGAATGGGACATCATAAAAGCACATACTGTAGAAAATGTAGAGAAGGGAGAGAAATAAAGTGAAAAGGAAGGAGTGGTGGCATTTCGGAACGGCGGCTTTTGTGTAGCTTCTTTTCGCCCAATCGGGTTTGGCACATATGTATAAAAACACTTTATTGATGAAACTGCCTTATTTTACATGAAATAGCCCTGTATCTTCTGCTTGAATGACCTCGCTGCAAGCGGAAAAAGTATGCGAAAAAAGTATAGTGAGTGAAAAAAGTGGCCGCGTAAGACGTGTTCGAAACTGCGCAGTAAGGTTCCAACACGCAAGATGAAAGCAGGCACAAAAAAAAAAAAAAAAAAAAAAAAAAAAAAAAAAAAACAGAACTTCCGTTTGTGCGGTTCTAGGCAGAGGGCGTGCTAGCACTTCAAAGGCGGGAAGTTTGAACTGCGTTGAATAAACCTCTGTTCATTTCATCTAGAGAGGAGTGAGACAGGGAGGGGAAGAGCGGAAATGGTGGCAGCAGTGTGAGCGGATAACGGCGCCGCAGCCTCTCTGGCAATGCACTGCTCTGCACTTCCGACAGCTTTCATGTTTGAGTGGAACTGTTTTGATTTTTTCTTTCTTGCACCGCTGTACAGTCTACGCCCGTTACAACGGACCCTCCGAATCCGGAAAAAAACGTCCGCTGTAGCCGAAGTATGCAGTATCCGACCGGGGAGGGGTGGGGGGGGCTATGAGCCCTACAGTGGGTACTTTGACCGATATTGCATGCATAGTACATACACTTTGTTCTTTCTACACGCCTGCAGCACCTCTGCACAGTGTTCGCGCGAGGGCAAAGAATAGCGTAAACACCGTTTCCAAAACTTAGCACCGGCACTTCGAAAAGGCCTAGCGCATGTGGTCAAGCCTGTAAAGACGCAAGATGAGCTGAGCAAATAACGCAAGAAAATAACTAGGCGCAATTATAAACCAGCTATCAAACATCAGTCGTGCCCATCATTAGCTAGGCTCTTTTAAATCCCCTCACGACGAGGCAGGTTTTCCCGAAACCGTTCGTCAAACAAATCGGATCGCTGCCCGACGTTCCCTCAAGGCAGATTCCACATTTTTAGCGATTTTATTCTGGTCATTGAAACAGATGTAATGAAATAGTCTGATGAGAGTCAGCTGTAAAATCGAAAGTTAGACCAGTTGGACTGCGCACGGTTACCGGCAGATTGCACACAATGGATGGGGAACAGCCCCTACTTGAGGCATTTCTTACCTTTTTCACCGAACGGAACGGGAACGATGCATGCGTGGGAATAATAAAAGCCGAACTTCACTGAACCCGAGTTTTTTATTACATAAAAAAACTGACGAGGGCAGACTCGCCTCCGAGTGCGCCACTTCGAGTATTCGATTGCCCTGTTTTCAATCTCACCGGAGTCGCGTTTATCGGCAGCGGCCTTGTTCTTGACGGTACAGCGGATACTGTGCTAGACAGGCCTGTACTTCTGGCGATGTCAGCCTGTTTTTCCTGGTGTTCAACAGCGTTAATTACGCTTAATTTATCCGACAGTGAAATCAGCTACCCTGCCGCTCATGCCGCTGGTCGCACAAAAAAAAAAAAGCCACTGGCTTGGCTTGGCTGCGCCAACGACCCGGCTGCCAGCAATGTTGCCAGACATAATAGTTTTCTTGCCAAAATAAACGAAAAAGCACACCGGGCGCCGGCCCCGCGGAAGTCCGCTATAAACGTTCAGTCGAAACAATTTTCGCCTAAAATTTAGTCTGTTGTAGCCGATAGTCTGCTCTAGCCGGGTCCGTTGTGAGCGGAGTGGACTCCATTTAAAATGCATGGGTACCAGACAAACCAACAGAAATGGTCTGTTGTAACCGAAAGTCTGTTGTTGCCGGATCCGCTGTAACGAGCGTAGACTGTATTATTGTATGTTTCGAAAGGAGCCGAACGAAGTGTAGTTGTGAATTGCAGCATTTTGTGTAGGAGGGATGGGAACTTTCCAACTCGCCTTGTGCTTTTACCTTTCAGGCAATCCAAGCCCTAAGCATATGCCAGAGCCTGGGTGCTGCCCTGGGTCCTCATTGTGGGCATTACGTTCGTGTCCTTGCACCGGGCTTGTTTGTTGCACTGGGTGATAGCAAGGTAAGCTAGTCATGCCCACTGGGCAGTTGCTCTAGTATTTTATTTTCGGGTAGAGAGAGCAAGGTTGCCACTGGTTACTTTTTGTCACCAGTGTCTAGTTCATACTAGGTAAAGTGCAGTCAACTTATAAGAAACCTGATTGTCATAAGTTCATTATATTCACAGTTCTGAATTGCCCAATCATTTTTAGTTTTGTTTAGGTTGCCATTCACCTGTGTAGTTTTGTCTTGCTGGCTGCTATCGATTCAATTGGCAGAAGGGAGACTGTGCAATCCCATGCATTACGCTTGACGCTTCGCGTGCGGGGAAGGCCATTCCTACTGGCAGCACTGAAAGCCTGCCACGATCAGGCATACCCGAACTGCACTCTCAAAATATGCTGCTGTTGCCTTGGTGCATGCTGTGACAATCGCACTATGCCCATTCGTTGTAGCAGAGCCTTCATTACAACTGCAGCCGTTGTAAGTGGGCTAGGCTGGACTAGGAAGCTCCAGCGGACAGCTATGTTGACTTTATTCGAATATGTCTTTGCAGGTTTTCTTGTGCTAAAAAAAAAGAAGATATATCACAGCCACGTGCGGTTCTTGCACTAGTATGTTCGTCGTGGGTGACGTTGCAACGCATCTGCAATCCCCTTTTCCTCTTTGCCAGAACACGGTGCGTGCAGCTGCTTTGTCCTGCCTGAACGAGTGGGCTTCGCATGCCAGCCTCGGAACCTTTTTCGAGAATGAGATGCTCAAGGACGCACTGAAAGCGGAGAACCCCCTTCTCCGAGCAGAGGTGGGCTTCTGTTTCTTGTGATTGGTCTGAAAGAACCTCCAGTGGGTCATCAGACCCTGCTTTGTGAAATAGCTAACTGAAACTGTGTCCTTCACAATTCAGCATAAGTATGCATAGAAAGCTGATTATTCGTTCACAAAAGCCCCGACCTTGTGGCATAGCTCATTATTTAGCCTACAGGAATGTGGAGGAGCTAGTTCATGCACCCGCAACACCTTTTGTAAAAGAAACTGCATGGAGTCGAGCCCACTTATAACAATAGCATTTATCAATATATCAGTTATAAAGATGAACAACTGACATCATCCACTGTTGTATGCTTTCTATGGTAAAATAAGCTGCTTATTACAACGCTCCAGTGCTGCAATATCGGATGTAATGATTGAATCCTGTTACAGCGTGCACCGAAAATGCGAGCTGCCACCGGCTCTCCTCACTGACTGCACCGACGGTATGCGCCGCGAGCCGCGATGCACCTTGCATCCTTTCACCCCTCAGAAAATGAGTTGACTGTGCCGCTTACGAGGGAGCGAGGAAAAAAGGGGAAAAGTTTTCTTTCCGAATCCCCCTCCCGGCTGCATGTTCCTAAACACTTAGCTGCACAGCCCAAGCACGTGACGTGTGACGTCGCTGTGCGCTCTGTTCTGTTGAGTGCCTGCTAAAAGGAGCCCATCATTCGGGCCTTGTGGTCTTGACGTAGGGTTCTGAGTACTGGTGCTGGCGGCTTTTGTTTTCTAAACTTAAGTTGTTGTTTTTTTTAAACTCAATTCTACGTGTTATTCTTGTTAATAATGGTGATTTGGTATGTTTTAGACCGCTTAATGTCGGGGGGGCAGCCTCTGACCACATTTAATTACCGTATTACCGAATTTTCTTGGGGGAAAAAAAAGGTGAGTTCATTACGCAAGTAAGTACAGTTCTCTAAACAGTGAAACATAGCCGGTTTCGAAACAGGAGTTTCAAAAAAATTGATATCATTCTATTTTATTTCCCAGGCAGCCCAGAATCTTGCGGAGATATTTCAAAAATGGCCCGTGCTAATTGCACTTATTGATTGCCTTGGAGCTATGTCAGGGGCATGATGGGGCATGGAAAGTATGTGTTAGAGGGGCCGTAAAGATAAAAAAAATAACTTTAATCTGAAAAACTACACTCTGGTGACTCACTCTCTTCTGTCCTTAAGGGGGCAGACTGGTCTTAGAGCTATATTTTTTATTTACCAACCAATTTTAATGAAACTGCACTGTGTTATAGAGTTTTTTGTGCTGATTTCAAATCTCCTATTAGATTTTTTGTAAGCTGATTATATTTTGAGTTAATTAATGATTAATTGCCATTATTTTGGGACACAGTTACAAAATAACCACTCCATTCAGAATGGCAATTACCACGTGGCTAGGCAGACAAATGACTAAAGAATACAACATAGGAATAACTTTTTTGATTTAACTATTTTTGGTCGTTTTACAACACAGGGAACTTCGCTTCTCCCGCACTCTGCCAGAAATGGCTTGCAGGTGGTGCCAATTGAACACAATAATAATTTTCCAAAGCCTCCATTTAAAAAATTTGTTTCCTATATTGTATTCTCCACACATTTTGGTATCAGAAGCAAAAAGAATTAAAGTTGTACCTGCTCTGGGTGCCAAGATATCTGAGGATGAAATGCTAGCTTTGCATTGCAAGAAAAGTGCCGTTTCACCATCGAATTCTGCGCTAACTGAGCTGTAGAGTGCACTTTAAAATGCTATTATAATATAATAACAACAAAATATGATGCCTTTTGATGAGGAAATTTACAGACTGTTAAAAAAATGGCCGTGAAGGCCAAAAATTCCATTTTTGAGAAAACGCTTTTTTTGACCGTTTTTCGGCCCCAAAGACCCAACTGCCCCCTTAAAGGAGTTCTGACACCAAATTTTGACGCCTAAAAAATGATATAATTGGCTTCAGTAGTTTGTACAGATGCCTCACAGAAATTTTTGCAGCGATCCGAGGGCGTATTCGCATCAAAAATCGATTTTGATTGTACCGGCCGCGAGCTTCCACAAATCGGCAGCACTAGCGAAATCGCTTTCGGCGTGACGGCGTGTCTGGCCGGTTCAGGGTGACATCATATAGTCCTTTTCGGAACTGGAAACGATAGCCTGCGCTGCTGTTGGTGGTATTCGTTTGGGCAGGAGACGAGGGTGTACCTCTACGAGCAATGCTTGTAAACTTTGTGCACTTTGCGTGTTCAACGTCTTTGCTCTTCAGTTCGTGGCCGGCGCATGGTGTTCCCATGCACTGGTGCCGAAAACTGCGTGGTGTCTTATCTGAGCGGCCTGTGCGCGTCGCCGAGCTCGCCCAAGTTGTGCTATGGCAAGCTCGCAGAATGCAAAGTACTACTCAGTGGAAGCCTGTCCGAGGAAATCGGCGACGACGCCAAGATGCATTATTTTCCACGCGACGACATGCAGCGCAAAATGGGGACTGAGTTCGTGCGCGGTGGTGGCCACAAGAACTGTCGCCCAAGCCAGCGGGCTCGGCGTTGCTCGGGTCAGCTTGGGTGTTGAAAACTTTAGGCTTAATATCGTGGCGAATATTTGATCGCCACTATCTGTACAACTGCGAATGACCATCCCTTACACGACTTTTCACCACACTATCATCCGCTTTTTTGCATGTGGAGCTTTATTTTGGCGATAATTGCCGTTTGAGCGATCGGTGAACAAGACATCTGCCGCGGCCTGTTTTGATTCTACCGCGCAGGTGGCGCCATCTTTCGGCCGCTCGCCGCACCGCTGTGCCGGCAGTACTGGGTCGGAGCGCCGAACCTCCGCTGCCGGTCAGCGTAGGCTTATCATCGCGGCAAATATATGAACGCCGCTTTTAAATTCAGCGCTGATAACAACCCCTAGCACAATTTTTCACCACACTAACATCTACTTTCTCACATGTGGAACTTCTTTTACGCGATCAGATTGATTAGAAGAGTGGCAACAAGCTGTTGCTATCACGATCTGTGCCAGTTCGAGCCGCAGTGATATTAAAAAACGGACGACGGTGAAGACGTTGCCGGCCTAATCGCCTGGCCAAATAAAAGTTCTGTCTGTCTGTCGGGTGGTAGCGACTCATCCGAGTCTGATGATTCAGACATGTCGACTGCGCGAGCGAGTGCGGACCATGTGCAATCGTAGCAGGTGTCACGGAAACCATGACGTCAGATTCGCCGTCCTGCATTTGAGCGGCTGTTTGGCGCACGACGACCGAATTTGAAACTGATCAGAATAAATGCGTTATAATTAAATCTACGCTGGCGGCTGACTGCTTTTGGTTCGATTTTTGTAATTACTGGACCACTAGGTATTATTTACAGCATAAAAACCGAAAGCGAGAAACTTAGTGTCAGTACTCCTTTAAAGTATGTTGTTTTCAGGAAAGAGAGAGTGAAAAAATTGAAACTTAATTTCGCACTGCACAACATCAGTAGTTACGTGATAGGGGAATACTAAAAACGGTTACCAGCGGGTTAACTGCACGTTGCAATTCAACAAGGTACGTACCATCGAATGGAACTATTAGCACCACATCATTTGTAGTAGGTGTTGATTGGTTCTGCTTCTAACATACCTGAGTTGCCTGCACCACAACATGAAAATAAGAAAGTGAAACAAAACATGAAACTGTTCCTTTTTTGGTGTTTAGCAGATCTAATTTCCAACTGTGTTTTTGTTCCGTGTTTACAGTAAAAGAATGCACTGCGGCAACCAGCTTGTACCTAGAAGTGCTCTTGTTAACTCTCTCGTCCTCTTCTTTCCTCTCGCCTTTCTTTTTTTTTAAATTTTTCTCGACAGCCCTAAAGAAGCCTTGGTGGCATCCTGTCTCTGCATGACCTGTGCTCGGTCATGCATGAGCCCACTCTTTTTCCCACTTTACCCTTGGCCATTGAGTTGCGACTTTGGCTGTGTAGACCGCGAGAGAACACAGCGTGGCGGGTGTCCTTGTCAACAAATTTTGCTCGGCCTTCCTGGCAGCCCGACTGTCGTGAAAATGAAAGCAGCGAAACCCCAGCGTGTCGGTGAGGTGTTGTTGAAGGTGTGTTCCAGAGAGTCAGGATGATGTCAGTGTAGAAACGAGAGGAGGCCACTTGTCGTCCGTGTGTGCGAGGCCCAACCCTCCTCCTCCTGCCCTGTGCAGCTGTTTGGCTGGCTAGCGGAGCGGCTGGGTGCGGTGGGCCACCCCGAGGGCCCGCGGGGGGGCGTGCCCGTGGCGGAGCTGGCGTCGTGCCTGCCCCAGCTGTACCAGTGCCTGGAGGACCGAAGCGGGGAGGTGCGCAAGAAGGCCCAGGACCTGCTGCTGCCCTGCATGCTGCACCTGGGATACGAGTCCATGGCCCGGGCCACCTCCAAGCTCAAGGCCTCCTCCAAGACCCTGGTCATGGCACAGCTCGACAAGGTCCCTCCCTCTCCGCCCTCTCTCTGGGCAACAGGCAGTGGTGTTGTGTGGGGCTGAGTAGCATGGCGGGGGATCGTCAAGGCAGTTCTTCTGGTTAAACATCTGGTCAGTGAACGGCTCAAGACCCACTTAGTAACTGTGCCCTGCCATGTTGTTGGCTACTCGACCAAGTACCAGCGTAAAGAAGCGAGCCGTGCGTGCATTCATGCCCAGCTGTGACGGCAGTTGTTTGCTTCAGTGGTAAAAGCAGTCTTTGTGTGTACAGTCTTTCAGCCTGTGGGTGGTGGTCATTTGTTCAGTCTTTCAGTGTATGGGCAGCCTTGATGTGACTGAGAAAGCTTGCAATTGAATTAGCCAAGAAAATTTAGTAACTTGGCATATTTATGGGGCAAGTGGAAGGCACGTCTGCGCGAGTGGTTGGTGTCAACGTGGCATTGCTGCGCATCCCCCCCTCCCCCCCAGGTTCGGCCGCAGCTGCCAGCCAAGGTGCCCCCTCAGGGCAAGGCCACCATTCTCCGGGGGGGTGGTGGCAGCCACCCCCAGGCGGCACCGGCCGCACCCATGGCTGTCCCATCATCGCAACCCAGCCACCCGGACACGACACCCGAAGACGAGCAGGGGGCCAGTGGGGGGGGCAGTGCTGGAGGGCGCCTCCTCAAGAGCAGCTCCCGGGGCAAGGCAAGTGGGGGCATGCCTGCAAAAACGCGCATCTGCTGCCACCACTGCTGGTCATGGGGCCAGGCAGGGCCAGTGGTCTTTGTTCTGTTCCTCTGCTTAGCGGTTTCATATGAACTGGGGGACCACGGTCCCACTCATAATTTTTTTTCCCGGCATTAGTGATGATTGTGATGAAGCCTGGACATACGTGTGTACGTATGGACAAGTTTTCTGACCGTCCTATTGGGGCTCTACTTTGATTCGTACTGTCAGACTGTCCATAGGCACACATGTGAAAGCGGATGATAGATTGCTTCTTAAGGAGTCGAGTGAGTCTGGGACTGATAATCGGAGAGCCCCAGTGTATGAGAGCATGAAATACCTGGCAAACCAGAACTACTACTAGTAGTAGTAGCATTTGTGGGCTTGGTGTGGGGGTGGGGGAGGCCTTTCCTGCGAGGGGAGCAACTTATTTTGCATCTTCTTTCTCAGTGCTGACCTTCCAGAAACGGGTAGTTAGGTTGAGATAATATCAGGGTGTCAAACCGGAACCGAACGGAAAACCGGAACTGAACCTTGAGCACGCTGAACCCGAACTGGAACTGGAACTGAACCGAAAAAAAAATAACGGTTACCGGTTCATGCCGAAACAATTCGACCCTCCGTCGTTGATATTGCACAGTCAGTGCAATTCAGACCTTTTTTCTTTCATGTACCATCAACTTCGTACCCACTCGCGCACTTTTCCCTCCAGACAATTGAACACTATCACGCTCTATGTAACAGGGGAAATGAGTGTGCACCAATGTAGCAATGATCTGTTGCTGCTGGAAGCGAGAGCATAGTGCACCGCCACGGTGGCTCAGTGGCTAAGGCGTTGGGCTGCTGAGCACGAGGTCGCAGGTTCAATTCTCGGCCGCGGCGGCCGCTTTTTTGATGGAGGCGAAAAGCAAAAACGCCCGTGTGTACGAGATTTCGGCGCACGTTAAAGATCTCCAGGTGGTCAAAATTAATCCAGAGCCCTTCACTACGGCGCGCCTCATCGCCTGCGTTGCATCGGCGCGTTAAACCCTACAGTCAATCGAGAGCATAGTGCAAGCTGACCAAACGAAATGTCATTCTCGGCAGCTTGCAGGGGATATAAAACGACTTTGCCCTTCCCTAGCTGCGACTTTATTGGAGCAATTGGGCTACAGGAGTGCTCTACTGCGCAACAGAGAAAGCCCACACCCGATGTGTGCAAACTTTTTGCATTTCATAATTTGTTTAAAAGGTCCGACACCTGCAAATTGTTAATACTTGACAAGTGTGACCGCAGGATCTGCTCAGTGGCTAAGCCATTTGCTGCTGACCCCAAGTGGCCTTGATTTCCCTTCCCCACGACCATTTTTCTGAAGTACAGTCTACGCTCATTACAACGGATCCGGCAACAACGGACTTTCGGTTACAACAGACCATTTCTGTTGGTTTGTCTGGTCCCCATGCATTTTAAATGGAGTCCACTCCGCTCACAACGGACCCGGCTAGAGCAGACTATCGGCTACAGCAGACTAAATTTTAGGCGAAAATTGTTTCGACTGAACGTTTATAGCGGACTTCCACGGGGCCGGCACCCGATGTGCTTTTTCTTTGTTTATTTTGGCAAGAAAACTATTATGTCTGGCAGCATTGCTGGCAGCCGGGTCGTTGGCGCAGCCAAGCCAAGCCAGTTCCAGTGGCTTTTTTTTTTTTGTGCGACCAGCGGCATGAGTGGCAGGGTAGCTGATTTCACTGTTGGATAAATTAAGCGTAATTAACGCTGTTGAACAAGGGGGAAAACAGGCTGACATCACCAGAAGTACAGGCCTGTCTAAGCAGACAGTCCGCTCTACCGTCAAGAACAAGGCCACTGCCAATAAACGCGACTCCGGTGAGATTGAAAACAGGGCTATCGAATACTCGAAGTGGTGCACGCGAGGCGAGTCTGCCCTCGTCAGTTCTTTTATGTAATAAAAAACTCGGGTTCAGTGAAGTTCGGCTTTTATTATTCCCACGCATGCATCGTTCCCGTTCTGTTCGGTGAAAAAGGTAAGAAATGCCTCAAGTAAGGGTGTTCCCCATCCATTGTGTGCAATCTGCCGCTAACCGTGCGCAGTTCAACTGGTCTATCTTTCGATTTTACAGCTGTCCGTCATCAGAATATTTCATTACAGCTGTTTCAATGACCAGAATAAAATCGCTAAAAATGTGGAAGCTGCCTTGAGGGAACGTCAGGCAGCGATCCGATTTGTTAGACGGTTTCGGGAAAACCTGCCTCGTCGTGAGAGGATTTAAAAGAGCCTAGCTAATGCTGATGGGCACGACTGATGTTTTATAGCTGGTTTATAATTGCACCTAGTTATATTCTTGCTTTATTTTCTCAGCTTATCTTGTGTCTTTACACGCTTGATCGCATGCGCTAGGCCTGTGCTAAGCTTTGGAAACGGTGTTTACGAGATTCTTTGCCCTCGCGCGAACACTGTTCTTTCTACACGCCTGCAGCACCTCTGCACAAAGTCTATGTACTATGCATGCAATATCGGTCAAAGTACCCACTGTAGTGCTCATAGCCCCCCCCCCCCCTCTCCCCCGTCGGATACTGCATACTTCGGCTACAGCGGACGTTTTTTTTTCAGATTCAAAGGGTCCGTTGTAACGGGCGTAGACTGTAGATGGAAATCGAAACCGTCCGTGTATCGAGATTTTGATCCACGTTTAGTATCACCAGCTGGTTAAAATAAGTCTGCCAGCCTGCAACATAAGCTGCGCCTTGGAGCAGAGATATAGCACGGAGCATCAAATGCGCCAGGTTTTTTAAATGTGTTTACACGGAAAACAGCAAAATAGAAAAGGCGAACCATGTTGTTTTAAAATATTACGCAAAAAGTTGTAAAACTGAGTAAAAAAAAAAAGCACCAAAACGTGGATATTGCTCCATACTTTTCTTTGTCCTGCCTTTCACAACCAAATGTGTCATCAATGCAAAGGAAGTGAGTTCCGTGGTCAGTTTTTGAGGACAGTACAGTGTACAAGTTCTGTTTTTTGCAGATACAAATAACAATGTCAGGGAAAACTGTTAAGGTGCGCACTTAACCCCTTGGCAAGAAACTGCAGCCCTCGACCTTGTCTTGGAAACAGAATCAGTAATAAAGCAGATGACATGTGCAGATAGGCAGGCCGGTACCTAGCACTGCCCCAATCGCCCAGGGATTGTCTTTTGTTCTTGTTGTACAGTTTTGTCTTTTAGATCTGCTTTTTCTCCAAGGTGCACTTGTACTGACTGCCCAACTCGCTACATTACTTCTACTGCTACAGTCGAATCCCGCTACAACGAAATTGACGGGACGTGCAAAAAATTTCGTTGAAGTGAAAATTCATTGACGCGAAATCTACCCCAGCACAGCACGGAAGGGCAAAAAAAATAGCTCCGGATATTTCCGCATCATTGGCAGAATAATACAATGTTTAGAAAAAGGAGTGACGCGCAGTAACGTCGTGTTTATTCAGATAACAAACATACCAATGGTGATCTTTTTTTACCAGCACACAGAGTGCGATACTGAGAAGGGGGAGAGGTGAAGAAATGAAGAAATGCAGGCGCAAAGCGTATTGCTGTATGACAAGGCGTTTCCACCGAGCTGATTATTTGTAGATAGCTGCTAGGTGGTTGGAAGCCCCCCTCTCGCTTGTGGCAGGAACAGCGCCGTTATCTTATCCTCTGACTAGGCACGGCAGCAACTGACCTTGGCAGGCAAGCAGCCTGCCAAGATAGGATGACGCGGGTTCAAAACTAAACACGAAAACATTTTTTACGCTTTTGAATTTGAAAAATTGTAGACGGGAAAACTGCAAGGACAGCTGCTCGTAACACATACATGACGGCGCTGCGCCAGCAACAGAACATTAGCGCGATTTCAACCGGATACGGATTGGCTATAGCTCTGGCTTGGCGAACCTGGCTTGCGCCTCATGTAAAGACGGCCCGCCGTATCGTTATCACCATCACACAATGGTGTCTACCTACGAGTTTGTTTTTGTTTTGGGTGGCAGTGCGGGCCACGTGTGGGCGCACCGGTGCGCGCATGTTTTCGGTGAAACTAAGCATCCTTAATATATAAAAAAGTTAGATAGCTGGCGCTATGCTTATTTTATTGTAAAACAATTGTTCAAACCCAGCCCAAATCATCGAAAATTTCGTTGAAGCGAAAGCTAGCCAGACAAATGGTTTGTTGTGACGAGGACTTTGTTGCATTGACTACTATGGCTAGCTGACGGGGGAATTGGAAATATTTCGTTGAAGCGGACTTCGTTCTAGTGGTACTGCTGTGGACTAATTTGAGAACATCTACCCAAAAAAGTCCCATCTCATGCTCTGCAATTTTCCTTTCATTTTGTAACAGCATAATCTGTTAAAAGATTCCGCAATGTACACACAGAACGATGGCCCTGGGTCAGGCTAACAAATTATTCAACGTGACCAAATACCGTATTTACCCGATTCTAACGCGCCCCCGATTCTAATGCGCACCCGATTTTCCTGGCAAAAAACCGAAAAAACTTGCACCTCTGATTGTAACGCGCACAGGACTTTGTGACCCAGACAAACGAATGCGAGAGAAATGGACGATTTATTTCCCGAAGTACCGTATAATGCGGAATATAGGTCGAGATTTTTTACAGAAAAATATGCCGAAAAGTCACCCCTCGACCTATATTGCAGTCACTGGCAGTTGTCATCTGGCGACTGGGCAGCCCATCGAGCCCATCCAAACCCCAAAGGCACCATCGCCACCACCATCAATCGGATGCGACGCCATCTTTGTTTTGTTGCTTCTCTCGCTGTCGGCGAATGTGTGCGTGCTATTTTTCAAAATGAGTTCAGGCACTTGGTGCCGGTTTACAGCAGCATTTAAAAGAAAAGTTGGGGGTTTTCCAAGGCCAATGACGTGTCCGCCTTGTGCCAGTTCGGTATCGCCAAAAGACGTGTTGCTAGCTGCGTTAGCTGAAGGGGTGGCTCTCGGTATGCAACGATCGGAAGACCTCGTTTCATGGGCGCTGCTCTGTGCACCTGTGCTGCTGTACAAAGGGGCAAATTTTGTCCGCTAGCGTCGTGCAATGTCTCTACAAATGGATACCCCAAGATGTTTGCTGACCGCCTGCACAGACTGGCTGTCGCTACGGACTGCACGCAAGTGTCCCATGCTTTGCGCTCGCTTGACGATGACATGGTCTTGCGAGTGTTTAAGAAGTGCTGCATAAGCAATTCCCTGGACTGCACCGAGGACGACCTGCTGTGTGGGCGACAACGAGCCAGAAGCAGTCGTCCGACGATACTTCAGACAGTTTTAAATGAGTAATCTGAGACGAAACAAGTTATAGTCTCAATAAAACAAGGGTTGGTGCGTAATTATCTTTTTTGCATTTTTCGGCTACAAGGTAAGGGGGTCGACCTATATTCCGCCTCGTCCTATTTTCCGCATTATATGGTAATCTCTCTCATCTCACTCCTCGTCGCACTCCGCTGACCACAACATCTCGTCCTCGGTGCCTTCAATTGCGTTCGCGTTTTGAACGCGTGGGAGCCGCTGCTGCCATTGTTGTTATCAAGTGCTGTTATCGAGCGATTTGACGATTTGTGTGAACGTCGATAGAAAAGCCTAGACGTCTAGGCTTGCTGCGTCCGGAAAATCGTTGCTAGAAGCTTTGGCGCCATCTTGAGATGATGATGGCGATGGGTGGGACGAAATTTCTGCTGTTTCGGCAGTTTCGGTTTTGTATCCGATTCTAACGCGCATGCGATTTTTCGGCCTATTTTTTTCGGGAAAAAAAGTGCGCGTTAGAATCGGGTAAATACGGTAATCTAATTCATTGGTAGTATTTATGTGCCTGTTGTAGGATTTTTCTGTTTTGTTACAAATATAAAAAAGTGCGCCATTGGTATGAAGCGCTGGTATTTGAACGCGCCAGTACACAGGCCCAAATTTAAGGCTTCAAGGTTAGTGTGATAGGCGATTCCATAGCGACGATTGCGATTTCAACAAAAAAGGAAAGGGCAGAAAATATATCCCACCGTCATATCTCTTCGCGGTGGCCTTATGAATAGTCGCTAGGACAACAAAGTCTGGGCGAGAAAGTAGGTGGTAAATCGTCGCCAATTCATGTTTTTCTAATATCTCGTAATTGTTTAAAGTTTGCTTTGCAATTGCGCCACTGCCCTTGGGGGACAGCAGCATTTTGAATTATTGTTTGTATTTTGATTTGACTGTCATTTTAAACTACTAAATGCTTTTCCTAATTTGTGATAATACGACTCATCGAACCGGTTCGCGAACCGGTTTGATACGTGATTTTGTCGAACCTGAACTGAACCGGAACGAAATGATTTCGCCTGAACCAGAACCTTAACCGAACCGGTATTTTTTTTTTTTCGGTTCGACGCACTGGATAATATAAATCTGCTTGTGAAGGTGCTCTGAACATGTTTATCCTGACCTGCCATAGTTGGTCCAGTGTTCTGGCATCCTGATGCTAGGCATTGGATTGGGGTCTTGATCTCTAGCTGGGCTGCACAGTTGCCAATCGCTATTTTATCGTTTGAACACTGTAAAGAATTAGTCAAGTGTTCTTTATTTAATTTTATTTTTTACTGCCTATAGTATGCCAGAGCTTTGCCATTGCAAGGGATATGTAGTTCCCAAGACTCTTCACAAAGCTAGGACTTTGAAATGCCATCACAGAGAAGTGTCATGTCATCTTCCCTCTCCCGTGAAATAGATGCCCTTGAAGCCTGGGGCTGCTACCAAGTCGACACGAAAAGAGGAGGAGGTGGATTTGACGCCTCTGCTAGTGGCCAACAATTTGAAGGAGCAGCGAATCGCCTTCGAGAGAGCCCTGAAGGCAAGTGCTGTCTGAAGCTTCCTTGTGGAGAGCTCTCTGCAAATGCCTCAGTTATCCTACGCACCTGAACAACCTGCACCGTAGAAACTGTCTTCTGACAAACGTTGGAGACAGAGCGCAGCATCTTCAGACAAAGCACTGTTATTTCAGCTTATTGAGGGGCAAAACTTTGTGCCTGGCCACTTTGCTACCTCTTTCTACATCGGAAGTAGGACCAGTGCAGACTGGTCTTCTACTCGTAAGCAGGGCCCTTCGTCTCATCTTGCCAAGCCTGCTATGTAGTTCTCCATAGCGTGTAGTTCTCAGTGATGCAGTGTTCCGTGCGGGTGCGTTGAAGACCTCCTCGCCTTGCTCCCCCCGTTGGCAGCTGCTCAAGTGGAACTTCAGCAGCCCGCGGGAGGAGTTCTACCAGCAGCTCAGGGAGCAGATGGTGGTGGCTGGCTGGGCACCCCTGCTGGTGGCCCACTGCTTCAGCACCGACTTCAAGATGCACATCCGGGCCATCGACCTGCTCCTGGAGTTCCTGGGCGCTGGTCCGGCCGGGGTGGAGGCGACCGTGGCCAATGTGGACCTGGTGCTCAAGTGGCTCACGCTGCGCTTCTTCGACACCAACCCCAGCGTGCTGCTGCGGGCCCTGGAGTACCTGCAGGCGCTCTTCCCCGCCCTGCACCAGGCCGGCTACAGGATGCACGACTTCGAGGCGGCCTCCTTCCTCCCCTACCTCATCATCAAGGTAGCTTAAAAAGGGCGGGAGAACATGGTGTGGGCGGCGGTTGTGGTCCCTCACGCTGACCATTAACTGCTGCCGCTCTTTCTGCAGGCGGGCGACCCCAAGGACACGGTGCGCAAAGGGGTGCACGACATCCTGCGCCGCATTTACCGGGTCTTCCCCGGCTTCAAGGCGTTCAACTACCTCATGCACGGCCTCTCTTCCAAGAACGCCCGCCAGAGGGCAGGTGGGCCTCCCCCTTCCACTTCTCTCCTGTCTGCCGACGCCTTGTGGGGTTTCTACGAGCTGGAAAAAGCGGCCCAGGTCTATGCAACCGTGTTTACACCACACCGCACAAAACTTCAGGGTACATAAGGCAGCGTAATGAAGGGGTAATTTAAGGGCCTTGTTAAGACATGACCGAGTGCTATGTTTTGGGTATTGCTAAGCAGGAAGCAGTACTCATTAAAGGGACACTGAAGTGAATTTGTCAAGCTCCCGTTTTTGCTTGCACTGCGTAGACTGGCTCAAATGAGCACACTTTTCATCGTTTATTCGGTTGACAAATCGGTAATTATTTTACAAAGCGCGAAAGAACAACTACCATGCGCGGTTTGCGGCGGCCGCGCCAACTAAGCTGTGACGTTGGGAGGAGGGGGCAACCGTGATTGGACGATGCCCAAGGTTAGCAATCAAACAAGTTTCGGTTTCGGTTCTGTAAAACATGTTTGACATCCGATGGCGTCGTTGGATGGGCATTCTCAATATCCCAGTAATCGTAGTACCGCGCTTCTGCCATGTTGGCGGCTGTAAAATGCATAATATAAGCCTCCCAGGACGGCTTGGAATCGTAGCATTCAATAGCCGAGGCCTACGCAGTGCATGAACGCCCCCCGCGTCCCCGCAGACGCACAAATGCATGCGCTTTTCCCCCATATTTGGAGCTTGCCTCACTCATGCCTGTATCGTAAAATGCGTGTTCGCACCAGGCCAAGGGTCTGTTGATTCTGGCCTGTGCCCACTGCCCGCAAGCAGTTGGTGCTTATGGCAACAGCACGCCAACGAGAACTCGCTAGCGCGCCACTGCCAGCCTGCACGAGTTCTGCGGACTAGTTCGTGGAGCAGTGAACGTTGCGGCCCCAAAAAAGGTGAACTCAGTATAGAAGACATCGGCGAAAAACGAAAAAGTTACCTTATTGGGGAAAAAAAAAAAAAAAAAAAAAAAAAGAGCTTGTACTCGCGGAGATTCGAACTTGTGACGGGCAAAACATTTGCACTGAAATATCTAGCGCTCCAGACCACGCGGCCACGGGCGAGAACGCTGCAGGCAATGAAAATATAAGGTATATAATCTATAACCAGTTTACACTTTTATTTAGTTTTAGTATTGCAAGCAGCTTAGGTGACTATTTGTTGTATTGCACTCGTGCAGTAAGCGTCCCCCGGGTTTCCACAATAGCTCACGTCTAGCAATTGCATTTCTTAGACGGAAAAGCGTTCGCAGATGCGTAGTCGTGCTGCTGACCGCTGTGCTTGTTCGCCCAGCGCAAAAAAGTGCTTCCCGCACCCTAGTTTACGCTGTACGGTAAAAATGTCAGCTGATTTTATTTCCTTAGTACCTATATTGACTTTGCTGACTCTTCTACCCCTTCAAGAGGCCTTATATTTTCCTACTGGCGTACCAGTCAGCGAAGCGTCGCATGTGCGCTTGTGCAGCGCTTGAGCGACCTTGACCTGGAGCTAGATACAGAGTACAAACTAACGAAGTAAAGAAAGGCACATTCTTCCATTCACAAACGTGTTGTGGCTTAGTTTCAACTGATCGAGCGAATTGCCATGACCCGTCGGCGGCCAGTGGACTAAACGTTGGGCCAACTGACTCGATCGTGGAAGGTCGGGGAGCCGTGCAATAGCTCAGCCAATTGCGAGCTCGGCTCCTCCCGACGTCACACGAAAACGCCACAGAAAATGGGTGAGCGTAAAGAGAGGACAGCATTTTCGAATGAATTTTTCTACTAAATAAAATCGCGTAAACACGCCCAGAGTGGTCAAAACATGGCCTGGGGACTCCGGACTACAATTTGCGCTAGTAATCCCGCAATATTTACATATCACTTCAGTGTCCCTTTAACTCTTTCGCTGCCGCTGGAAAATTGACTAATTTTAGGGGTCCAAGAAAACATTTTTTTTCCTGCTTAAAGAATTGGTTAGGCACTAATTGTAGGAGCACAAAATGCAGATTATTTAACGGCCTTTCCTATAAAACCAGTTTTTAAAGGTTTTTATATATCATAGTTGTGAAAAAAAAAATATCAAAATCAAAATTTTTGTCAAGTTGTCGGAAAAATGATAAAGGAGTTGTGTATATCAAACCACCGGTAGTAGAAAAAAATCAGAATATACATTTTGTAGGAAAACATTTCAAAAACACGCCCTAGAAAAAATGTCGACTTGCGCGGAACAGTTTGTCAGATATAAAAAAAAATGTTAGCATGCACGGTGCTCTGTGATGCGGTGAAGCCCAACCTCCAATTCAAAATGTGCAATTTCGGGTGGTTTCCTGGAAAAAATCTGGCGGTTTGTCATTATCAGAGGCACCAATTTGCCCCCACATAGCGTAAAAACATCTTGTCAATGGTTGACTTTGCATTTACAGCGAGCACAATATTTGGGACAAGCACGCGATGCGGAAAACGGAACGCCGTGGCTGACGCTTGTTGTCGTTCACGGTCAGTTATCTCTCAAAACGTAAAGCTGAGCTTTATTATCATCTTATTACTCGCAATTGTGGCCTTGCTCGCAAAAATGAGGTACGATGAGCTAGAATCGTGCCCTGCGATCTTTGGCCGAGTAGCAGTTGCGCGCTGAAAAAGATCAGCACAATGAGCCTCCTCTATTGCAGCGCCACCTAACATTTTTCAAATGAAACAGTACAAAAACTTATCAGACTCCGTCCGAATAGACAGTTCAACTAAGCAGCAACATTAGACACCCGGATATACCCTCGCATGGAAACGAAACTGGAAGGCGAACAGCTGGCAGTGTAAGGCCGGTTTGAAGCACTGTCCTCAGCGGAACAGATATCTGGGACTGGGTGTAACCTTTTGACTTGCATGTGAAGTTCTTGTCGCAGAAATCGGGTTGGGGGGGGGGAAATCAGGAGCGGCGTGCTTTGTTCGAGGATCAGTAGCGGACGCTTCAGGCGCCATGGCAGGTACCCTTGAAGTTGGGTAACTGCGTAGTAGCGCTAAATATGAATTTCGCTATGCAGAAACGAAACTGAAACTGTTGTAAACTGTTTGCAAATGGTCCTGGGGTAAGTAGAACTACCACCGAACTTAGAACAACGTGCGCAAAGGCAATAAAACTGCCTAAAATCATAAAGTAGCTTTGCAACCAGGCACTGCTTGACATTTTCAGCCGATTTCTGGGATTATTACTGTCAGAGCACGAACCTGACGATTGAAAATCGTTTGCTAGTTCCCCATTCACGCCCTGATAGCAAAAAACAAGCGCTGGTGCAGAGTAATTACGAGTTGCAGGCATTCTTCGTTGGTAGCCGTGACGCGCAATGACCCCGCCCCTTTTCCACAGTCAGGTGATTCAAAAGCGTGTCGAAAATCTCCTTTGCAAAAATGAAAACAAAACTGATTTTTTAAGGCCAATTTCTGATCTAACTCCGAACAGCTTTACTTGTTCGAGAAACGCCTGGAACGCTATGAAAAGGCGCTTCCAAAAGTATCGATCAAATTGATCGATTTTGATAGGCGCGGTAGCGAAAGAGTTAAGGAATGGTAGGCAGATAAAATACTGTTCAAGACGTCAGCTCCTGTGTATAGTGCAGAGCAGCGGCAGCTGTTGGGCCCTTCAGCCGCTTCTGCTCCTTTCGCCTAAAAATTCGGGATTCGCCAGCAAACCAGGGCACCCTGCGGAGCACAAAGTGCGTGCCAGTGTTCAATAAAACTCCCGACACATTCACTTTCACATTCACTGCATTTTAGGAAGTGCATAGGTGTCGTTGGACCCTTTTTTGTTTGTTTTATTTCTGGTACTAAAGCCTGGCTCTCCTGTCTCTGGACGCCTTTTATTCGAGAGAAAGGGATTGGAGGATGTTTACAAAAAGAGGGTGTGGATTAAAGAGGTGCACGCAACTTTCTTGCAGTTCTTTTGCCTTCCCTTTGTCCACGGTCTTTTTGTACACGCACTGGTGACCTACAACATGCCAACTTACAGAGCACATCCATGTAATGTAATGCTGTATTCGGGTGGTCACTCTGATACTCCGACTCGGAGTACGCCGATGCGCCGCTTCCCCCGATCCGAGCAAGAGTCACCGCTCCCCAGCCGAACGTGTACCCGATCTTGGAGTAGCACGCGACCGTGGCGACGCGGCGCGGCCAAAACGGCAACTGCAAACAGCCAGGTCGGCCAAGGCAACGTTACTAGATAGGTTGGCCAAGGTGTCTCAACAAATGGCGGCCTCCGTATCGGACGCGTTAGCTCCAAGCCAAAGTTCTCCGACATCAGCCGAGCGCCTGTTATTCGCAATGATTGAAGGTAAGAATAGGTGTGCACAACCTTGCGAACGTATTCGTTCGGCGAACAGTTCGGCGAACTTCGCAGCGTAAACGTGCGAGTCGTCGTCGTCTGCTGTCCTCCTCGGCGTCGATTTCGAGCTGCAGAAGTAGCGGAGACGGCTCCCCTACACTCAACAGGCTTCTCCGTTTCGACATGATGCGGGGAATAGCACGAGAAGCAAAATCGTCGAAACACTCCCACAACTAACCGCTGTCGAGGCCTCAGCACAGAAAGGGAGGATTCAGCGAACGCCACCGACTGGGCAGGCGAGCGGGGCGAGCCAGAGGCGAGCTGCGGCGGCTGGGGTCACGTGACCCAATCGCCTCCGGATTTCGGCGGCACTCCAACTTCGGAGTCAGAGCAGTCGGAGGTGCTCGGAGTGGAGTACGACGCTCTGAGACGACCAACCGAACATACGTCGAGCGCTCGATTTCGACCACCCGAACACGGAGTCGCTTTTCGGAGTGCTCTAGAGCGCTCTAAAACGACCACCCGAATACAGCATAAGAATGGGTGCTACCCTAACAGGCCCGCAGTCATAAACGTGCCAGCAGGGCCAGACTTGGCTATTCAGTTTGCGTCGGGGTGCTGTCCTTCTCCTAGTAATGGTGCTAGTTCTGGCCCCCCTCACCTTGACTTGGTCGTGTGGTGACCCGCCCTCCCCTGCCCACCCGCCCACCAGAGTGCCTGGAGGAGCTGGGCCACCTCTTTGAGGTGCTCGGTCTTCCCGTGTCCGAACCCACCCCGCCCGTGCTGCTCAAGGAGGTGGCTCGGCACATCTCGGACAGGGACAACGCCGTGAGGAACGCGGCGCTCAACTGCGTGGTGCAGGCCTACTTCCGCGAGGAGGAGCGCATCTACAAGCATATCGGTCAGGTGAGCAGGCTGCCATACCTAAATCTACAGAGCTGTGCGGCGGTTGAGTGGGTTTGCACTGAAGGGAAGTCAGTCGGACAAAGGACCACTAAAGCAGGAAGGCAAGTCGGCCTGTACTGGTGGATTGAAGCTCCGGGAACGAATATGTACCACTCGCTACGGCAGCAGCTGTTTATGTACTAACTCATCGCAAATGTGCAAAAATGCACATTGCCGGACCGCGAGTTTTTTGGCGCGACGATTTCTGACTTCCCAAGTTGTAAAGGGTGAAACAAAAGGGTCAGGGCTTACCGTAACATTTCTCTGAATCGAAATAAAGGACTTTTGGTAGCTTATGCTGAGCAGGTGTTTTTAGGAAGATGCAAATTGTAGCTACTAAGCATTCTGGAACAGATGGTCTTCCTGTTACTACAGGTTACCTCTGGTGGCAAGCCCTGTGTCAGTTTTTAGCTTCAGTAAAATGTTGTGCCTTGGGGTACCAGTGCAGTCAAAAGATTTATGCATTGCTGCCAGCAAGTATATATACCATGACTAGTGGTAAAAATCCAATGTTGTTATTGCACTTGGCTTCACTCTAGGCCAACCATCAACTTTACTTGTTTAGATTTCTGCCGTGTGTGTATCATGGCCCTTCTCCTAGGTGTCTGCCCTGCATGGGAACGGTTGGCTGTGGCACGCTTACTGGGGTTCACTTCTTGCAGTCTACGACGTGCTTAGGGAAAAAGGGGGCAGAATACTGGCTTCAATTGTTTAATTGTAAACAAACAGTGCATTGTGAAAAGGTGGTAGTTTTAGGTTACAATGCAAAGTTCTCCATCCCTTAGTGGCTCTTTCAGTGGGTGTTTTTAGAGCTGTTTGGTTTTCTTGCAAAGCGCCCTCAGTTTGTTGAGAGAGCGGTACAATTAGCCTCGCAGAGGAGGAGCGACAGACAAATGCACTTACACAGAGGGAGGGAAGTGCACTCGCTTGACCAATTTTAGTGCTCTCTTCATTAGCTGCCTTGTGCCAACTGACCCAACAAAATTATACTGCCTGTCAGCTCAAAGGCACTGCAGGCAGAGCTCGGCAGGTTTTACTGGCTTCCTCGGTTTTCTTATAACATTGTTCAGCTGCCTAGATTTGTATAACTCTGGAAGTTGGGCAGACCTCAAAAGCAAAACTTTACCCTAGCCCCTGTTCGAAGCATGCCCCTTGCGTGTTCGATCGATATGGGCTGCGGCCTTCCGAGTGATTGAGACGTCGCTCGGTGGCCGTTGCAGCTGTCGGACAAGGACAAGTCCCTGCTGGAGGAGCGCATCAAGCGGGCCTCGCGCAACCGCCGCATGCCCATCCTGCCCGACGAGGAGCCTGCTCCCCCTGCAGCCCCCACCAAGAGCACGCTGCCCCCGCCACGCCCACAGTCGGCCATCTTCGCCTCCTCCGTGGATCCGGAGGATGAACTGGAGGAGGCAGCGGTGGTGCACAGGTGATGAGTTTCTGCACAGTTGCTTCCTTCGGGGATCAAAGACTTAAAAAAATTCTCCACAAACTCAGGGGCATGTGACAGCATTAGTGACAACTAGACTGCATTGTTGCGGTCTGGTGGCAGAAGCGAGCACCTGAAAGCCTAAGACACGTAACCCTCGTGTAAACAGGAAAATGGTTGCCTCCTGCGATGGGGTGCCAGTGGAATGAGCGGTTGAAACGGTGTCGCTTGCCCTGTGTGCCTGGCAGGCGGTCCAAGAGCGGTGTGGGAGCCCGCCCGCGGTCACTGTGCGTGAACCTCGGTTCAGACCTGGAGAAGATGCTGGAGCAAGCCACGTCTGCCCCTCCCATGGTGTCGGGCCTCCAGGATGTGGACACGGACGACATCTTCGCCGAGCCCACCTTCCGGCTGCCCTCCAGGCAAGTGTCCAGCGGGGAGAAAAGCGTGCTGGGGAAACCTCGCGTGTAAGCGACCCAACTTCGTTGTGCCTACCTATACTGCAAGCAAGCTCCGTATACTTCCTTCGGGAAATATGAAACTTTGGAGCCTTGTTCGAATGACTACCCGCTGCGGTGGCTCAGTGGCTAAGGCGTTCTGATGCTGAGCACGAGGACCCAGGTTTGATTTCTGGCCACAGCAGCCGCTTTTCTGGTGGAGGCGAAAAGCAAAAACGCACGTGTGTCGAGATTTCAGCGCACATTAAAGATCCCCAGGTGGTCACAATTAATCCGGAGCCCTCCACTACGACGCGCCTCATCGCCTGCGTTGCGTCCGGCGGCGTGTTAAACCCTACAATCAATCAATCAATCAATCTTGTACGAATGACTGTCTGCCCCCACTTTCTGCCACCCTAGCATAGGCTGTTCCTTCTCTTCTGTACATTTGTCCATTACATTGCATCAGGAGAGCTTCTGACTAGCAAACTGGTTATCTGGTTTGAAAATATACAGCTACGGAGCATACATCTGGGTGAGCAGGTAATGGTTCATGGCTTAGTAAAAAAAGTACTCATCCGGTTGCTTCTTTTCTTCTGCCACGCCAAATTTGTTCATTATATCCGAAGTTCGTTGTAAGTGTAATAAGAGTTTTCTGCAAATGCGGCATGCATACAGTGAGCGCACTGACGCGGCCGCGGACGTCGCCTGGACAGTGCACGGCAATAACAGTGTACTGGCTGCAGCCATGAAACGACGTTCATGCTCACCTGCCGTAATGAAATTCCCAGCCTAAAAAGAAGTTAGACAAGTAAACAAATAGCTCACAATATAAGCCTAAATATCCGATGAATTGTCATTGGGGCTGTTGCGGGTCCTGGTCGACAGGTCGGCATTGATCTTGGAGCTCAGAATCTGTCCCTAAAAACTGTAGAGGTTGTCCGCTTAGACAGATCGTGCTTCTTTAACCAGGTTGCAGTGTTTTGCTCCCTGCATAAGATCGTTCACAATGGCCAAGTTTGCGATGTCCGAAGTTGGCCAAGTGAGCGATGCCCAAAGAGAACAACCGATGACACCGCAGTGGCACTCGACGCGTTTCAGTTTCGTGGCACGCGTTTCAGGTTGCTTCTCGGTTGTTTTGTGTACTGTTCTCTTGGCCGAACTGGAGAGGAGAGCGCGAGCGAGCGTGAAGGGGGACTACCGAAATTCGTGCATAGATAATTTTGTGGCCCTACAAAATCTACTCGGGAGAAAGTGACCAAGGAGAATTAAAGTCCTTATGTTGGCGACGGATAAGGGCTGAACGTCCACCCCACCGGGACGTCTTCTCCTTGAGTTAGGTGGGCGAGCTCGTGGTGACCGTAGGCCGGTGCCTTTTGGCAACCTCTTTCGCCCTCTTGACCAGGCGTACCTGTAGGTCCGGGTCGGGGCTGCGAAGCGAGGCCTCCCACCTCTCCTCAGAAGGGATTTCGGGGAAAGGGTCTTGGGGGCATGCCCAGATGATGTGGGCCAGGTTGGCATGAGCGCCACATAAGGGGCACGCTGAGGTTGGGTAAAGGCTGGGGTGGATATGAGTCATAACGGCCGGATTGGAAAAGACTCCCGTCTGGAGTTGGCGCCAGATGTGGCTTTGTTCTAATGTGAGAGAATTCGCTGCCTGAGGATAGATCCGGCGGGAGAGAAGATAATAGGTGGTGATGTCGTGGTAACCGATCAGACGGTCTCGCGCGGACCTGGCTCCGTGGTAGGGATACGGACTCGGCCCGGCCCGGATGGTAAGTCCTCGGGCTAGGTCGTGGGCCGCCTCGTTTCCCTCGCTGAAGCTACAGCTTAGTTATGGGGCTGTTCAGGGTAAAAAGGTTATATCAGCACATCATAAGCATAAAAGGGGTATTTGAAAGCAGAATATACACTTTTATCCACCGGTGTGACATTAATTATTATTAGCTTACTTTGCCCTGCTCCTTGAGGTGAAACAGTCATGCTTTTAGCAATGCCAGAATACCGTAATTACCCGATTCTAACGCGCCCCCAATTCTAACGCGCACCCGATTTTACAGGCAAAAAACCGAAAAAACTCGCACCTCCGTTTGTAACGCGCAAAGAACTTTGCGAGCAAGAAAAACGAATGCGAGAGAAACGGCCCGAAGTAATCTCGCTTATCTCACTCCTCGTCGCTCTCCGAGAGCTTCTTGTCGCCTTCCGCTGACCGCAACATCTCGTCATTGGTGCCGTCAAGCGCGTTCGCGATGCCACACTTCTGAGCGAACGTTCAACCATGTTCGATGGGATCGTGGCCCACGCCTAGCATGCCCATCCCGCGAGCTTCTCCAGAGGCATATAGTTCAGCGCCAACCGCTCGTTGTGAACGCGTGGGAGCCGCTCGTAAGCCGCGGAAGCGGCGCACATTTGTTGCCGCTGCTGACATTACTGTTATCGAGCACGCAAGTGGAATAATTTGACGATTTGTGTGAACGCCGAAAGAAAAGCCTAGCCGCCTAGATCCGAAAAGTTGTTGCTAAAAGCCTTGGCGTCATCTTGAGATGGCGATGGCGATGGGTGGAACGAAATTTCAGCTGTTTTGGCAGTTTCGGTTTCGTATCCGATTCTAACGCGCACGCGATTTTTCGGCCTTATTTTGCGGAAAAAAGGTGCGCGTTAGAATCGGGTAAATACGGTAGACAACATATGCGACATTAAAAATATCAAATTGTAAAGTGCTGCATTTTTAATAATGCGGCTTTTCTAAGTAATTGAACACTTGAATTAAATGCAGTGGAACCCCGATAATACAACTTTCTAGGGACCGCGCGAAAGCGTCGGATGACCAGGGTGTCGTACCATTGGGGTATGGGTCAGTGCCGGCCTAGTAGACAGTCTGATGCGACAGGTCAGCTAAGAACTTATTTAAATACTGTGCTTAGTGCGTTCTCGTGTAATTTGGGGACCCCTAACTAAAACGTTAGGTTTCTAAAAATAAAACGCCTATTTTGTGCCTCCCTCCCCTCCATGGCGTCTGCGCTAGCCCGCCAGCCCTGCGTTTCGCACGCACGAGATAAGGCTGACATGGTCGAGCAAATTGAGAGGGGGAAAGGTGAGAGTGTGGGACTGCCAAGGCCAGGTGAAACGAACGATAGTGCAAGAAAGAAGCGGAGTGACAGCGCGGCTTTGAAAGACACTGACAAGCAGAGAGCTGAGATCAGGGAAATGGGAACAGAAAGCATCGTGAAAGGAAGAAACTTGGGTCGAGCGGGCAAGGAAAGCGGGTGTTCGGTCACCACCATGGGGTTGCGTCGTATGTTTTCTTGTGAAGTTCATTGGCTCTCTGGGAGCCTCATTCATGGTCCACAGGCCACCCAAACTTCGACTTCTCGCTGTTGGCGCGTTGGTGTTGTGCTGCCGTGTAGAGCTGTTGAACGTTAACTCCCGCCCGCCAGTACCCGCTTGCTTGCACCTCTCCACCAAGTGGTGTGGCCTGCTTGGGGACCTTTGCACATCAAGCAGCGTTAAATGGGGGTTAAAGGCCGAAACAAGGCGGCGAAGCAGCGTAAAAGATGGGGAAAAATGCTGGTTTATTGCCATCAGGGTCTGTCGTATGAAGTGGACCGCGTGCACCCGGACGTTGTATAGATGGTATTCGTTGAAAAGTTTAGCGGTCAATTTCTTCGCTTGACAACACTGGAAACGGCCACAGACATGGCCGATGCGCCACGGACATGGACAAGTACCGCCATCCCGCGGAGCCCGACGTAACGAGTGATGGCGCACTCACATGGTTGCATGGAGAAGAGGGGTGCCTGATCTGGGGGCCGTGCGCACAACGTCGCCAAGCAACAGACGCTTGGCCACAGCTATGGCGGCGAACTCGCATGGTTGCCTACATGCATTCCACGCCATTGAATACCGGCCATAATCGGGGTTTGTTTCTATGGGGACTTTCTATGCATTGTTTCTATGGGAGCTTTGCTGGGACCACGGTCGTCCATCGTAAGAAGCGAATTGTCGTAATCCCGGGGGATATATCAGTGGGGTTCCACTGTATTTTGTAGTTCCAGACTTTGTGCACGAACTAGTTCAGAGCCAGGGCAAAAGTTTCTCGAAGCAAGCTAGGTGACGGTTTATTGCACACACCCTCCCCCCCTCCCGCCCCTCCCTTACAATCCCCGATGCGCACGTGCACCACGATTGTAATTTTTAAGTGACCTTGCTATGTTTAGCCACTTCGCTTTTACAGTTAAATTTCACTTCACGTACATCAGTTGTTATTACTCACGTGCAATAGCAGTTGCTCTCGCTATCCGCTGCCCAAACTCGTTGTGGCAGTGCAGTGCGCTCCGGAACATCTGGTGAGTTCGCAGTTGTATTCCTGAAGCTCGTGAGCCCTCTGTGAAACAGCAGCAACTCGGGGTTTTATAACATCGCAATGAATCCAAAAGTTTACTTCACGAACCCAGATTGTTGACTCGCGCTATGTTTCCCACTCAAAGACGAACCACAGCAAAGCCGCAGGTACATTTTCGAAGTGTCTTTTTAGCCGTGCACTTCCTGTAATTTGGCGCACATCTCGAGCATTATCGCCGTGATAACGATAACTTCACCGTACAGAACTCCAACAGACGAAAAACGCTACACGGGAGCCAAGCCGACTGCGAAACCAAAGAAAACATTGGTGAAATGCACTGCGTGTGAACTGAGCAAAAACTGAATTGCCCGGCGGCCGTCTTGTTGCCATGGCGACACCCAGTCAGGAGAGCCGTTTCAGCAAACGCGGCCGGATAGCCAGCCATGTGTTAGAATCTATCAGTTGCTTCGTTTCACTGTCTCTCTTTTTCTGCCGTTTGTGGGTTTGTGTGTGATTGACAATGAAAGATGCGACCAGAAAGCAGAAGTTGGAGACTCGGTCGATCTCGCTATAACAAAATGGCAGCGCCGGTGGCGTCGCTCCAGAGATGCAGCGTTCCGAAAATTGCCATGTTTCATTTTGTGGAAATGTTTTGTCACCTCAGCTGACATAAGTATTTTTTTTTTTTTTTTTGGCACTTCGCAATGTTTTTGATGGGGAAACTTTGGAAACGCATCGCATAATAAACGTGCAGTCTGAAAATGTGATTTTCGAAAAAATGATTTTTCTGTCACTTTTCGTCATCTGATCCTCGCGTCCCCCTTAAAGTGCACTTACTGGCACACCTGTGTGTAATCTCTGCCTATAAGAAGCAACAGATGAGTCTTGCTGATTGGAAAGGGCCGATCCTTTGTATATAGGAAGGATTATCATAGAAGCTTTGGAGAGAGTGGGTTAATTGAGCACGACGAAGAATTTAAAGCCGCTCAATAGGCAAGGACGAAAAAAGAAAGGGAACACCAGTAATCTAGATCATATACCCTGCAAAGTACTTGAGTATGAAGCTTCATTTCCCTTTCACTCATCATCCTGACTTGAACAAATGGTTTTTGCCACCACTGATGGCGTGAGGCAGAGAGTGATGCAGATGCAGACGCAGATCTGCATCCCGATGCCACATCTGCATCGGGATGCAGATGTGGCGCTGTGACTAACTCCCTAGCACAGTCATTGCTTCCTGCTTCAAGTGCATGGTTGATTTTTACTTCAAAGCATCTCGCGAAAACTTTCTGCATGGCATCTTGTGCCTTGCCTCTTGCCACTTTGAGGGGAAGACCATGAGAGGTGATGCTGATCCCTCCCCTGCGTGTGCTCTCTGCAGGCGTTCAGCAGACAAGGGTGCCAGCCCCCCCAGCCAGCAGGTGCGCCGGCTGCCGGTCGAGGCCGACTCCCTGAACATCCTCATGTCGCGACTCACTGCGCACGAGATCCCCGTCGTGATGGACGCCCTGGCCCAGGTGCGTGCCTCTCTTTGGCCACCGACTGAGTGTGCAACAGGCACCTCCTGCCTGCTCAGCCTTCTGCTCGTCCACGGGTGAATTGTCAGCACGTAAACGAGGTTCATGTGAGCCAGGGCGGTGGCACCACAGTAACATAAGAATGTACAGGTTTTAAAAACCTTTTGCAGTGGTATACCCCGATAATATGGCTTTCAAGGGACTGCACGAAATCATTGTATGACCGGGTTGTCATATGATCGAGGTACAGGTAAATGCTAGCCTAGTAGATGGTCTCGCGTGACAGGTGGGCTGAGAACTTATTAAACTACTATATGTAGCGCGTTCCCATGTAATTTGTAACCCTATAGCTAAAATCCCAAGTTTGTGGCCCCCTCCCTTCTACTGCGCCTGCGCTAACCCAGAGTTGCTTGATATGAGTTGCAAAACTTCCCATAGGCCCCATGCATCAAAAGTGGCCCTACGATTGTCCCACTATTTTGGATTTTTTCCGTACAGTGGCCCCATCTGTTGGTGACAAAAACTATACGTGGTTGGCCGCTCAACAATTTGGGTGAAAAACGGTATTTGGGTGCTTATGGGAGTTTGTTGTGCCGAAGACGCCCAAGGTGCTCAACCACGAGAGCGTTCTATATGCATTTGAATCAATATAGTTCAACCTCGATACAACGAACCTCAATTTACCGAAGTTCGCGATGTAACGAATTTTTTCAAGTTTTCTATCAAAATTTTGCTAAATGCATGTATTTTTATCTCGATTTTACGAAGTAATTTTGTGTGTGGCGCTTTCGATTTAACGAAGTCATGGCAAGAAAGGAAGAAAGCCCACAATCAAACATGGCAATAACTAAGCTTGTAAACATCGCAACTCCGACTAAAAGTTCACTTCGCGAACCGCTACCGCAAGCGCACACATCGTGTGTCACTTTTCGGGGTCTGGCGACGGTAGAGTCCCGCGCACAATGAAGCGTTCTGTGACCTCGCCTTTTGAGCCGCACATCTTCCTGTGATCTGGCTCGTGATCTCGGGCATTCTTATCACGATAACGTGCGTGTTGAATAGCACAGACTGAACAGAAACTGCGAAGCAGCAAAAGTGAACTTAAAACACGCAGTACGGAGTCGACGGAGTTCACGCGACCGCCATTTTGCATTGCCGCCACAACACCCAATCAGGAGGGTCGTTTTAGCGCGCCCCGACTGGAGGGCCAATTGCGCTTCAGCATGTATTTCTAGCTTCGTTTGTACGTCGTTTCTTTTCTGCCGTTTGTGCGTTTGTGAATGAACCAAGATAAGAGACGAACGGAACCGGAAAGACGATCGCTCGGCCGATCTAACAATATCAAAACTGCCGCTCCCGGTGGCACTGTTGCGGAGATACAGCGCTCCGAAAATTGCTGATTTTTCACCATTGTGCGCTCATATTTTGTCACTGCGCCTGGCAAAATTATTTTTTTATGCCACTTTGCGACGCTTTTCAGCGGGAAAACTTTGCAGACCCACGAAACATAAAAGCCGAATATGTGGCTTTTAAAAAAACGATGTTTTGGTCATTTTTCCGAAGCTGAAGGCTGCATCCCCCCTTAAGTATTAAAAGGCTAAAATGGAAGAAAAGCGGTGAAATCTGCAGTTGACAACAATTAAAAGCGATGAAGCAGAAAAGAAGCTGCTCAAACCGCTAGCGGTCATGGACGGTTTAATAGTGCGGCCACCATTTTGACGTCTCCATCGTTGCCTAGTCCAGCGCCCTCTATGCTTAGGCTGCCGAAGCCTACTTCATGCTTTTTTTTTCTACGCGTCCTTGCTCATGGTGCTGCTGCTCTAGGTTGTGCTCGCTGATAACCACATTAATATTTTGTTCGTGCATCATTAGGTGAGTTGTAAGCAGCATGAGCACTCCAAGGGAAAGAAAAGTGTTCCGAACAAGAGCCTGAGCAAGTGTCGGTGAAACTGACGGCCACTGAAGTGATGGATGCCATCGACGTTCTGCGGAGGCACGCAGGCGCACGCGAATGTTAGAGCAAGCCTTGTTAGCGCTGTCAGCATACGGGTGTCACGTAAAGCCCACCCTGGTCAAGTAACGCCAAGCACTGCTTACAGACTTCTTCACTACGGCTTGAATGTCGAGTGCTGGTGGCAATAAATAGCTCTTTGAACGTCATCTTCGTTTCACCCGTGTTCATTAGACAGCTGTGATGCGGAGAAATCTGTTTCTTTAGGGCTCAGTAGGCATTAAAGTAATTGCTTAATCGAATTTGGCAGGAAGATATTTAATGTAAGCTTCCCGTTTTAGCGGAAGCACGTAATCGCTGCTCCACACAGTGAAGCACTCTGCGTGCGCTCCGCTTAACTCTCAATTATTGCTTTTTCTCAAGTGTTGTGGTTGCATCACCCGCCCATACTGCAAAGCCTTTGTACATGAAAAAAGTCTTGCAAAAGTTTCATAGCACCCTTCCGCTATTGGCCCGCCACACCCATCAACGCCGCGCCTAAGCCTACTACTGAACGGACGAAAAGAGGCGAACTTCACCCCGGCGAGGTGCTGGTTCGAAATTACATGGGGCATGGACGCGGGTTCAATTTACTAACAGCGGTGTTTGGTAGTGACCAAAATGGGGAAAAAAAAAAAAAAAAGGTTCTGCTATCATATTTAATGAGGCGTAGCGGAAAAAGCACCGGTTTATGACGACACATGAACTATACCCGGTTACAACTCAAGAACGGCACCGCCACATGTAGTGTATCACTCCGCCAAAGCGCCGGACCCGTGACGTCAGTGCGCGCGTTTTGAAAGGGGTTTGCTATGAATGCGTGATATCGTCTGCCTTGTCTCACGCAGTTTGCTTGTCGTCACTGCAGTCGTTTGTAAGCATATTAAGTCCAAAAAATCACGGGAACGGCTCACACCATGTTCAAAATATTCCCAGTAACGCCCTACTTGCACCGCGCGGAGAAACATCCGGCTACGGTGATAAGGCACAGCGGCAACTTCCGGTGCCGTTCTTAAGTTGTCACCAAGTATATCATCGGCTATCCGAATTCCATATCCAAGTGTTGAAACTCTTAATTCACACAATTTTCGTGGCCAGTTTTAGTACAAATTTCGCTTTAAGTGGAGAGGTAACTACATAGCAGTTGTTTCTGGGTGGTGGCCAAGGTTTTGAAACCTTAATAACTGGTTAAATAAACTGTAAAATCGAAACCTCGATTTTACGAAATTCTTGATTCAATGAAATTTCTGCCCCCGAAGTATGACTTCATTATATCAAGGTTTAACTGTAATAGTAAAAAAAAATGCAACCGTGTGGTCAGCAAGATGTGTTGTCACCTGCGCATTTTCGTCTGCTGCGCGTCATCTGTGGTCTTCCGGTGGCAAAAAAAATAAAAAATTCACTGCGATGGCTTTATGCAAGCTTGACAAGATTATTTAGAGCCACTTCTTGATCAGCTACTGGATTAGTTTTGGCATATAGTGTGATGTAGGCCGAGCGACAACTGCAAATTTAGTACTTTAGGAGGGACCTATGTTGTGCCGGAGTGCCCACACAAGCGCCAATCGGTCGAGGCAGTTGTGCAGACGCAGAAACAATCGCGACAAGAAACTGCAGTTAAGAAAGAAAGCAATGGATAACTTTGGAAAGTACAAAAATAAAAAAGTTATCCACCTATAAGTAAAGTTTACCCTTAAATTGTCTAGTGGCCGCGGTGGCACCACCGTACGCATGATCCGAAGCTGGGGGGAATCCAGGTGCGGGCCGTTTTTTGAGGTGGAGTTTCGCAACTGCCTACATTGAAGAGCTCTGGCACTACCCCGACAGCCCTGTGGCTTGCAGGCGCGAGATAAGCTGGGAAGGCCAAAGCGTCCGAGCACATTGACATGGCGAAAAGGCGAGAGTGTGAAACTGCCAAGGCCAAGTGATACAAGCAACAGTACAAAGTGGCAGTGGTAAAAAGGCGGGAAAAAAGGAACAAAGCAGCAACGTGGCCTTGAAAGCACTGATAAGCAGAGAGCAGAGAGAGTGGGAGAGAGAGCGTTGTGAACTTTGATTGAGCGGGGGAGGAAAGCGGGTGTTCTATGGGGAAAGGGTTGTGTTCTCTTTGTTGGCTCCATGGGAGCTTCAAACTCGCGGTCCATTGGCCACCTGGACTTCGACTTCTCGCAGTTGGTGCATTGGCATTCTGCTGCCGCATATGGCCATTGAAGGTTACCGTATTTATTCGAATTTAAGCCGATAGTTTTTTTGAAATACTGATATATCAAACTCCAGGGTCGGCTTGGATTCGAGGATTTTGAAACACGCGCCAATTTCCAAGTGAAATTGAGGGAAGTGGCGCGCAGCTAGCGCCACCCACAGAGGAAAGTATTGCAGCCAATACTAGACGAGCCAGTAGCCACTTAAGCGATGCCGCCATTTTGAACTGTGCGGATAGTGGCCTGCGTGCGGTGTGGCGTTTGGTTTTGACCAACGTTACTCTAGTAACGTTTTTGACAGCGCAATGGCACCAAACAAGCGGTGCCATTATATTGCCGCTTTTAAAAGAAAAGTTGTTTTAGCCGCGGAGTTGTCGTCGAACGATCAAGCCGGGCGGGACTTTGGCGTGGATGAAAAAAAAAAAGTCCGCCGTTGGAAGACGCAACGGGAGAGGATATTTGTGTGCGCCGCAACGAGGATGGCATTTACAGGACCACGAGAAGGCCGTACCACGAAATGAAGATGGCATTGGCTGACTTCGTTCGGACGCAGCGAGCAGCTGCCCTTCCAGTAACGACGGAAGTGCTCCACGTGAAAGCAAGGGAGCTTTCAAGGGAACGAGGCTTATCGCGGGCACACTTCAAAGCCAGTAGGGGCTGGCTACAGAAATTCATGAAGCACTTCGGCTTTAGCCTCAGTCGTCAAACCTCAATTGCCCAGAAGTTGCCCGGTGATTTTGAAGAGAAACTGATTGAGTTCCAGCACTGCATCTTCATGTTCAATAAACGTGTTTTCTTTTTGTGAACGCTGACCTCGCCTTTTTGTTCGGCCTATATTCGAGGCAATTTTTTTTTTTTTTTTTTTTTTTTTTTTTCGTGGCTTCGGACTTTCGGGGCCGGCCTAGGTTCGAATAAATACGGTAACTCCCGGCCTGCATCTGTTCAGCAAGTAATCGGGACTGCCTGCGAACCTTTGCACATCAAGCAACATCAAACGGGCTTAAAAATAAAGTTTGGGACGAGGCGGCGAAGCTGTGTAAAAGACAGGAAAAATGCCGGTTTATCCCCGCCAGGGTCCGTCATATGAAGCGGACTGCGTGCACCCAAGCATTGTATAATCAGGCTTAAGAATGCCTTCTTCCTATGGGGAGCTTGCTGGGACCATGGTGATCCGTCGTAAGAAGAGGGTTGTCGTAAGACTGAGGGATGTATCATTGGGGTTCCACTGTATTTCGTTTATTTTGGGTGGGTTTCAAATAATAGACAGCATAGGGAGACGTCTAGTTGGACACCTTTATAGTCCTTGGCTACCCGCCGCGGTGGCTCAGTGGCTACGGCGTTGCGTTGCTGAGCTCCTGAGGAGGATGCGGGTTCGATTCCCAGCCGCGGCGGCCGCTTTTCTGATGGAGGTGAAAAGCGAAAACGCCTGGGTGTACCAGATTTCGGCGCACGTTAAAGAACCCCAGGTGGTCAAAATTAATCCGGAGCCCTCCACTACAGTGCACCTCATCGCCTGCATTGCGTGAGCACTTAGAACCCTACAATCAATCAAATCAGCTATATAGTCGTTGGCTAAAGTATGAGAAGTGAAAGGAAGCTGTACAAGCGTGCGTGTTCCTCACGGTCGCTTGCCCTTGGTGCCCCAGGTGGAGGAGCTGTTGGACACGGACGGGGGCTCCACGCTGCTGGGCCTTGCTGACCAGCTGGTCAACATGCTCACTGTGCAGTACAGGCTGCTGCACACCAAGCATCTGGCCGACGATCACGTGGCCCGGGCAGAAGTCATCGAGCTGTACCGCCGGCTGACCAATGTGCTCCTCAAGGTGTGCGCTCTTCCATTGTGCCAGTCGACCTGCCCCCGGTGGTGGCTCTCAGCGCAGCACACTGCCACAGTTGTGGGAAGGGGCTGAAGTAATGTGGGTGCTCTGAAGTGATGGGAGGGCCTTTACGGAGGGGGGCTTTACAAAGGGAGCCGTGCCCAACACCGGTGCAACGTAGGCAGTGCGCTGACGTTGTCGGTGACCGTTGGAGGTGTGACGAGCGAGCGTGCCCCTTGACCCAGGTGTTTGACGGGAACCGGCCCACCCTGGGCCGCCGAGTGACCCGGGACATCCTGCGGGAGCTGCTCTCCCAGCTGCTGATGGTGCTGTTGGACAAGCGGCTGGCGGAGCTCTGCAACGGGCCCCAGCTGCAGCGCTCCACCAACGTGCTTGCCCTGAACATCATCCGTCACGGGAATCCCACATGCGTGCTCGGGTGAGCAGACGGGGGGGACAGTCTAATGTGACTGGGAGGAGGGGCGCCACACTCTAACACACGGTCTGCTCTGCGCAGGGCCCTCATCAAGCACCTGCACGACTGCCTCGGCAACATGGGCGGCCAGACGTCGGAGAAGTACATCGAGCTCGTGCTCAAGGTGAGGGCCCTTGCTGGCGGCCGCTCAGTCGGGGTTTGGTCTGAGCAACGTAACAGAATCCACTCCCACGCTCTTCAAATTGTGACCTTGAAGGAACAACTACAAACACAACGCACATTGTTGTCTCATTAAGACTGAGCTGGCATTTGAAAATTTGCTGGGCTGAATCTCGGCTCCTAAAAGTGCTGTTCTTGAAAAAAGAGCGGTTGGTGCTGCGAGGCAAGTGCTGTGCCAAACTATGCCAGTGTTGTGCCCAATGGGCTTTTTATTTATTTGCTTGTTTGCTTGCTTGCTTGCTTGCTTGCTTATTTATTTTTTTTTTTTTATATATACCCTTATGGCTCATAGGGAATTATTGATGGGAGTAATACAATTTGTTTACATACCGTAAAATCCCGAGCAAGCGCCCCTACCCGGACAAGCGCCCCCCCCTCCATTCTCGAGTGATTTGAAATTTGCGCCAAATCCCGAGCAAGCGCCCCCTGCCTTTTTTTAACCTTTTCCGGCGCTTCATTCATTTTCACAAAACCTCTTACCTAGTTGTTTAGTATTTTCTTTTCTTTTTTTGCTAAATATTTGCGTGTTAAATTATAGAATGATGCAATTTTTTGGAAAAATAAACTGTTTGGGCTTACGTATGTCTCGTGCAGTATCCGTTCCCCATGCGTAGCCAGCACACGACCGAAGCCGAAGCTGGCCGAAACGTGAGCCAGCCGGAGCCAGCATAGCTGCTGTCAGTCGCCATTTGCCATTATCGAAAAACGTGTGGACTGTCCCACGTGTGCGGGACGTAAGCGAGAAGGATGCATTCGTACACAGTGAAAAAAAAGGTTGAGGTTGTAGAATGGCATCGACCATGGAGGAAAAAAAAGCTTTTCTTTCCTCCATGGCATCGACAAACCGGCCGAAACGTGCACGCGACTGCGCGGCATTTCGGGATCGACCGGAAGAGAGTGCGCGAATGGGACAAGAACTTTGAAACCGTACTACAGCGCAGCTACGGAAAAGGAAAATCACAACGGAAGCTAAGCAACGGTGCGCCTGTATTCAGTGAAGAACTAGACGACGCTCTTTTTGAATTTTTCAAGAGTGGGAGGAGTGCCGGTCGTGCCGTCAGCAACAGGCTGTTGGCTGAAGAGTCCAGAAAAATCGCGGACAACCTGAAGCTCAGGCACTTCGCAGCATCGTCGCAATACATCAAGAGGTGGAAATAAAGTTATTTTTTTTCTCAGCGAGTGTTTTACGTCCATATTGAGTTCCGGTCCGCTACCGTAAAAACTTTCGCGGGATAGGTATTGGGGGAGGGGGGAGGGGGCGCTTGCTCGGGATAATACGCCGCCATTTTGAATTTCGGTCGACGACCGAGCAAGGGCCCCCCTCAAAAATTCCTCAAATTATCTGTTACCACAGGGGGGGCGCTTGCTCGAGATTTTACGGTAGGTAAATGAAAATACAAAACACACGCAAGCAGTCGTGGTAAAAAAATTTCCACAAACGTACAAGTCGAGTTTAACAGGATGGAAAGTGGGCAAGTTGGTGTTGATTCATCTTGGAAACAAGTGCGGAAAATATGTTGACCAATAAAGAAAATACGCAGGATGATGCGCGTCATCCTGCGTATTTCTTTTCGTGGTCAACATCTTTTCCGCGCCTATTTCCGAGATGTACAAATCACTTGTGGCATAACAAGTGTGGACAACATTCACATCACGTGGATTTGAGTAAATAAAAATTAACATTATATATTTGTCACATTGGTACAAACAAAGAAAGCATTCATAACACAAACCTAATGAAATACACAATATTGGGAACAAAAACACTAGGCAAACAAGTTGTGTAAACTTAGCACGTCGTGTAGTAGTTGGTAAGTAGCTTCTTCAATTGGCCAACTTTGCTGACAAGCATCAGGGAAGACTGTAGTTTGTTCCTGCTCCAATGATGTTTTAGGGATAAATAAATTGAAGACGCAGTATGACATTTAGGATCGCCAACTTTTCGCAAATGATCTATCCAGGATTAATTGTAACTTGGTGGCATGAATAATGCATTTTTAAGTGGAGTGTTAAGCTCGTATATTTTGAAGAAAAGGCACATATGTGCAAAATCTTCCTGCTAAATAAAAGGGGTGTTAGTGATAGCGAGTTTCTCGCGAGCATTGCGCTGGATGACCGCTCATAGTTGTAAGAATGAAACAGGCTGCGTGGTTTTGTACAGCTTCAAGGGCACGTATTCGAGTTTAGTGGGATTTAGTGACTTGCAGTGGAGTCTTGCTGATACAATTCTGGGTGATACGAATTTCAGAGAAGTCCTGGCGAAATTGCATTGCTTCCAATGGGAAAAATTTTAACTGTTATGAACGGACCTGCGCAGCCCAGCGGATGATACGAATGATCCGGAGAGGCGCCCGACTGCCGAGTGAGAAGACGATGGCGACGTACGGGCTCTCTCCCTTCTTTGTCGTTCTTCCTCCAGGAACGGCCGGGCTGTTGTTTTCTGCTAGCAAAAATTCACCGCGCATGCCATAGGCGCGAAAGCACCCGCACGCTGTGCGCGGCGCGGCCAGCGGCGGCTTCGGTCGCGAAGTGGTGCGGGGCACTCGGGCAACCGCTTCTAACCACTCTTTAAATGTCGCTCAAGGCGCACACAAAGTTGCTTATGCGGTAAAGGATCCTATGATGTGGGCGAAAACGGTACTATAAAACATCATCTGCACCGTTAGTGAAAGCACCCATGAAATATCTGCTGGGGTGTTAAGCCTAAACATCTCGGGTGGAGCCAGCTGGCTGTCTCAAGTGCTTCGAAACTGTGGTGCTTTGCGCATCATTTTTCTGACCGAGGCCGAAGCCACCGCGGGCGCAAAATCGTCGACGCAAGTGTGAAAGTCGCACGCACAACGCCAATGTGCACAAATCGCGTGCAAAAACGTAGCATGTGGTTCCCGCCTTAACTGTTGCAGCGTGTGGGGAGCTTTGGCACCGTGAGTGAGGAGAGTGCGAAGTTTTACATGCTCCAGAAAGAACTGCTCAGTGATATGGAGGTTAGGAAAAAAAAAGGGGGGCAAGAAACATCACGGATTTCTTCGCGTGGAAGTAAAAAAGAAATAAACATTTTTTAGGGCTCAATTTTTTGGTCTGTGTTGGTTCATACGAATTTTGGATGCTACGAATATTTTTCACGGTCCCACGAGATTATCATCATCGAGATTCTACTGTATACAAAAGAAGTGGAATAGATACGGAAGTTTTTGAAAAGTTTCGTTTGATATACCTGAGCATGTGGCTAGCATTGGCAGTGATATTAGCGCAAGTCAAATTAAGGGTGATCTTCCACTGTGAACACCAGTTGGATACCGTGTTAAGATATCTCTTGCAGCAACGAAAGATCATTAGTGCTTTATATTTCACAGTATAGGACACAATCACTGGCAGAAGGTTTATTGAGGCTGTTAGGTTTCCAGGCAAATCATTAATATAAATAAGGAACAAAAGAGGGGCAAGCTCAGAACCCTGGGGTACACCAGAGGTTACATGAACTTTTTAAGAGTTATGGCCGCTAACATGCACATGTCGAAAGGGATTAGTCAAAAAACACTCAATCCGCATTAATACATTATGGTCAGTGTTAAGACAACTTAATTTGTGCATAAGCAATTGGCGAGACACTTTGTCGAATGCCTTGCAAAAATCTAAAAATATACAATCAACTTCAGAAGCCAGGTCAAGTACAGAATGAATGTCGTTCATGTATGTTACTATACTCGGTGACAACTTAAGAACGGCACCAGCAGTTGCCGCTGTGCCTTATCACCGTAGCCGGATGTTTCTCCGTGCGGCGCAAGTAGAGCGTTACTGGGAATATTTTGAACATGGCGTGAGCCGTTCCCGTGATTTTTTGGACTTAATATGCTTATAAACGACTCCAGTGACGACAAACAAACTGCGTGAGACAAGGCAGACATCACGCATTCATAGCAAACCCCTTTCAAAACGCGCGAGCATTGACGTCACGGGTCTGGCGCTTTGGCGGAGTGATACACTACATGAGGTGGTGCCGTTCTTGAGTTGTAACCGAATATAGTTGTGTTTCACAGGGAAAGCTTTTTCTAAAGCTATGGTGGACAGGAGTAAAAAATCATTCAAGAAAATTTGCTACATATAAAAATATGACATGTTTCATGATCTTGCAGCAGATGCTCGCTAATGAAATTGGGCGGTAATTACCTGCTGTATGCCGGTAACCGTATTTATGGAGTGGAACCATTTTACCGATTTTTCCAGTAGGGTAGATTTCAGAGTTCGGGTGATTTGTTGCATACCGTATTTACTCGCGTAATCCTCGCACTCGCGTAATTCTCGCACCCCTAATGTGAGCCACCAAAACTTGAATTTTTTTGGTTCCTTGCATAATCCTCGCACCCCCAACTTTGCAGCGGCGAAAGTTGCCTGCTCGCGAAACCCGCATGGTGCACGCGCTCTCCAACGCACACCCTCCCCCGCGCCTCTCTGTTCGGCGGAGAGCGCTGTGTATCCAAGGCCATCCAGGCGTCCTAACAACCTGCATGGCTACTCCCTAACAGGCGCCCTAACACGCTACTCACACTGTCCTTGAGCCGGTCTCGCATATGTTTCGCGTGCGCGCAACTAGACAGTGTTCGCGCAGCCCGCTGTCGTGTCGCCGTCGTGGTCCCGCCGTTGAGCGGCAGCAGTCAGTGAGTCACTCGCGTCAGTGGTGGATAGCTCGCTGCCGTTTTGAAAACTTTTTGATCTAATTGTTTTGTGCTTGGTGCCGCTTCGCCATGTGGAGGAACGCCAGCTACAATGCCGCTTTCAAATTGAAAGCGAAAGAGTACGCGATCGAACACGGCAACCGTGCCGCAGGCAGGCACTTCGGTGTCACCGACTTCAACGTGCGTTACTGGAGCAGGGCATGCACATACGACGACGATATAGGGCGCGCGCCAGAAAGCAAAGGCGGCAATTTCATGATCGCTGATCGATGGGAGACTGTTTACGTTGTAAATAATAAAATAAAAAGAAATAGCTGATGTTGGCAACACTGAGCTTACCTAGACAAAAAACGACCGCTACATTTAGCGAGATTGGCATAAGGCAAATTGGCAACACTGTGCACCGAATTTTTTCTTTTTTTTTTTCCCGCATAATTCCCGCACCCCTAACTTTGCATTGACTTTTCCGAAAAAAAAGTGCGAGGATTATGCGAGTAAATACGGTATTTTTAATATAATGGCTGAAAAGGCCGTCGTGTTTTAATTAAGAATTTTAGCATTGTTGTCTGGACAAATTGGAGATGATAATTTTAGACAGTCAATACTGCTTACTGTTCTGTCAGTCAAAACCAATAGGATCCATAGTCAGTGTCATAGCTGGGGAATGAGGGGTTAGAAGCATAGGAAAACGCCTTCCAAAATGTGTTGTTCAGCGCTTCAGCACAATCATTTTTAGCAGTCTGGTTAGATTGGGAGTCAAAAGGAGATACTGTTGAGTGGTCTGCCTCGTTCACAATTTTGAAAGAGTTTTTTTGGATCGTTTGATAAAAGCGATGGTAAGGTGACATGAATTTTTTCTTTGTGCCTTCAGTCTTTACTGTGCTACAGCTGCACCAAAATTGCACATCAGAAGAGAGGTTTAAAAATGGTGCCCTCTTGAGGAAGAACTGTCAAATGGGCAAGTTTGTGCTGATTGTTTGCGCTTTAACAATGGACAAAGACAAGGAGGACACAGGACGTGCAGTGTCCTGTGCCGTCCTTGGCTCTGCAGCCCCAAGCCTAAGCTAAAGGAGCGCCTTTGCCTGTCTGGCTGTTTGATGCGTAGTGCCTGTGGAAGATGATGTCCTCCTTGGAGAGCTGCATCGACGAGCTGAGCCTGGACGTGGTGCTGCTGGACCTGCACCTGTTCCTGCGCGCCTACCGGGGCTCCTTCTGGGAGGGGCGGCCCTCGGACACGCCCCTGCGCACCGTGCGCACCATCATCTACAAGCTGGCCGCCCTGAAGGGCCCCAAGGTGGGCTTCTTGCCGCCGGCCTCGCTCGGCCGCCGTGCACATCCCGAGCTCCATGAGTGGCCTTGTTTGCGCTGCGCAGCTGCTCACGTATGCGGAGATGGTGCCCGGCCAAGAGGAGTCCTCCCTCGTGAACACCATCACCAAGATGCTCAAGATGCACGCCCGCAAGAGTGCCGACACGGCTGCCAACAAGAGCAACTCCTCCGACGACCCTCGCAGCAAGGTGAGCTCAGCAGGAACAACTGGGCGAGGGCACGAGGGCAGCTGGGCTGTCTGGGGAGGAGGATATGTTTTAAGGGGGGGATGATTTCACATGAAACACAGTGGTGCAATCGCCACAGCTTTTGGGCAAAATGAAGGAGCTACTACTACTACCACCACTGCTACCACTCGGCAGGAACAAGCCAGTTTCACTGCAGTGCCACTTTCTTTGCCCTTGCAGTCCAGACTTGCTGCATTATAGGTGCACTGAAGTGAATTTGTCAAGCTTCTGTTTTTGCTTGCACTGCGTAGACTGGCTCAAATAAACGTACTTTTCATCAATTATCCGGTCAGTAAGGCAGTATTTATTTTATAAAACGCGAAAGAAGAAAAACTGCCACGCGCGGCCTGCAGCGGCCACACCAACTAAAGCAGTGACGTCCATACAAGGTGCTACGTGATTAGACGATGTCCAAGATTAGACGATGTCCAACTTTCCATTTCGGTTCTGTGAAATAAAATGCTTGGCACCCGACGTTATCGTTGGCTGGGCATTCCTGATATCTCGGTAATTGGCATACCGCATTTCTGCCATGTTGTCGGCTGTAAAATGCGTCAGATAAGCCTACCAGAACTGCTTAGAACAGTAACAATCGCTAGCCAAGGCATACACAGTGCAGGGGTGAGACAGCTGCGCATATTGCGCAGATTTGATACAAATTTGTTTTTCTGCACCAGGCTGCTCCAAAAGCTTGAAAATCACAAAAATTACGCCAAACTGCTCTGAAACAGTCTGAGAGCCAAGTATTTTAATGCTCCCATCAGTTTCAGTGGGGAAAAATGCTTACTGATGGCATAATTTTCCAGTACCTCCAAGGTGATGCTGTTTGTAAAAGATTAATGGTTTGATAAATCAATCAAAAACCTGCATAAAATTTTTATCTAAACACCGTAGAGCACAGTAGGCAAGACAAAGGACGAATGGGACACGGACGAGCGCTCGTCCGTGTCCCATTCGTCCTTTGTCTTGCCTACTGCGCTCTACGGTGTTTAGATGGAATACCAACTAGCTCGTACCCATACGTTGATAAAATTTTCCTCGAGATAGTTTTTTTGAAAGTCACTATGTGGGGTTGCACATGATATATTCTGTGCGTTTTTAAAGTTTTCCCATCGAAAACCATTCCAAAGTCCTGTAGAAAAAATACTTACCTGTACTGAGGCGTCAAACAACTTGTGCAGGTTGATGAAAAACGGCAATTTTTGGAAGGCCGTATCTCCGGAACGACATCACTCGGCGGCGCCATCTTGGTGTGGTGAAGATGTTGCAACGGGGCTGCCGGGCGAAGCAGAATATTGCTTGTGGTTCAGGCAGTGTGCTCTTCGCCGATTTCTACCTTGGTTTTAGTTATTGGGGTGGCTCGGTTTAAATTTACTCGTTTCATCTGTTGCGGGAAGTTGCGGGACTCGAAAGACGGGAGTTCATCAAACACAACGTGGTGCTCGCGAATTCGCCGTGTTTTGGCCTTGAGTGTGAGGCTGGTGCGTGCTTGAAGGGAAATTTCGGACTCGTCGCGGTGTTATAAACCGCTGAGTTATTGCTGCCTTTCACAGCAAGCTTGCGAGCAGCAGGAATGGGGTGATCGACGCTGCAGAAGTAGCGGCGCAGGCGCAGTGTCCGATCGCGGGACAGGCTGTTATTTTATGCTAGTAATAGTGGTTCATTTATCTGAAGTGAAATTTAATGCCAAGAGGGAGGTGGCTAAACATACCGACATTACTCAAATAATGATCGCATTGAACGTGCACCTTGGGGATTGAAATAGGTGGGCTGGTTGGATGCGATAACTGTCACCTCGCTTTGCGCAACTTTTGCCGTGGCTCTACACATGTCCGTAAAGCCGAGTTTGGGATTACAAAATTATCAATTTCGGCATTGACATGATAATAAAAATGCCTTACGATTGCTTAGTTTTTCAATTCGATATTGTCAACGGCACTCCACGCTATATATGCATAGAGCTAGAAATTTAAAAATTGTATGCAAAAGGTAGTGCAGTTCGTACCTTGTGATACTTGGGGAGAGCGGTATTCGTCAATGAAGTTGACCGTATGCTTCGCCCGCTGCTCACTCCCGCACTGCCAGAAGTGTGAGAAACTGAGAGGCAGCGACCGAAAGTAACCTATACTTCGAACACGGCCAGGGATGCATTTATTGACGTTTGTCTTCAGTTGCCTCTGCGTGAATTTTTATCCATAATGCTGCAGCTACTGTTTTTTAGTGATTCTCTAAAACAACTCCGAAATACTAGAGATTTCCTTCCTGAGCGCCTGTGGCTACTGCATTGCCATCAAGAGTAGTTTGGGCCGGCCTTGTCGTTGGGTGCTCTGTGCTTCATACACGAAGCGACAGGCTCGAACAAATGCCCAAGTTCCTTATCCATTATTATAAGGAGTTTAGAAAATTTAGGGCACCGAAATGCTCAGTGTTTCCCAAACTCGTTTTCCTGATCAACACTGTGGGCTACGACGATAGCCTAGTTAAGTCCTTGGTTTCGCAAAGCATTAGCAAGAAATCAAGGAAGCTGGAAAGCGTGCAGCGTTTTCTGCACGCAGAAGCGCTCCACGCATGCACCAGCTGGACATGCCCATGCACAGCCCACGAAGTGGTTCGAACTTGTGTCGGGTGTGGCAGCAACCACTTATCCCTGCTGTCCAGAATCAAAGCACTCGCAAAGCAGCAGGTAAACATGCAAGGGAAGGGACGATAGTGTTGTGAAGAATTGTGCCAGGGATTGCATTGCATTGAAACGAACATGCGCTCCATACATCGAGAGAGGAGATGAGACAGGGCGGCGAAGAGCGTGATGGGCGCATCACTGCTCTGCACTTCTGGCAGCTTTCGCATTGAGTGGAGTGTCTTTAATTTCTTTTTGGCCTGCTTCGTGTTGAGTTAGCTGCAGTATCTTGATACCACGGTATTTTGTAAATGCGAAGCCACAGAGCTCCCTGCAGAGCACGGGGCTTCAGTAAAAGAAGCGCACGAGGTTGTGTGCCTGTGTTAGCAGCGGCCTAACTGTTTGTCCTTTAAATGCATTTTTCTGCTGCATCCTTGCTTCGTAACAGCATAAAGCTGTTTGTTGTGACGTTTTTGGTTTAATGCAAAACTAAATTATAGTGGTTATTCCCAAGTAAAATAAACAAAAGTACCGTATTTACTCGCGTAATGATCACACTTTTCTTTCAAAAAATTTGGTGCAAATTTAGGGGTGCATTCATTATGCGGGTTAAATTCTTTGCGAAAACTTTTTCAACACAGAAAACGCAAGGAAGGTATGGGTCAGAATTTTTACGGTAGGTCTTACGGCCATAATAAAAATAATGAATAAAAACGTAATAAAAACTCCCCACACTGGCGCCAGCCACTTTGCAAAGTGACTGCAAAATGCAGTGTTTTCATAAATTACAGAATGCGTGTGACCGCGTTTGCTGCGAGGTGACAACAGTTTGGCCAATAAGTGGCTGCCACTGTCACAGTGCGGGACATCAAAACAGACATGGCTGCCGACGCAGCAACCTGAAAGCCTCTCTCTTTTTTTTTTTGGTCCTGTGAGTACATTATGTGCATTTAGTGAGTTTCTTCCTCATCAATATTGAACGCATGCTTGCCAAATGACGCTGTAATGGCGTCATTTAGTCTATGCCAGGGGTGCATAATGAGGAAAATTGAAGAGAGCGCGGTTGGTTTTTCCGCTTCACATGCACGTCTAATATTTGGCTCGGGTATTCCTGAAAGTGTAATCTGAACGTCGCGCAGGCTTACTTGCACTGCGCAAGGAGTGTTGTAGGGTCCCTTTAAAGATCCCCAGGTGGTAAAAATTCATCCGGAGCCCTCCACTGCGGCGCGCCTCATTGCCTGCGTTGCGCCGGTGCGTTAAACCCCATGATTAAGCATCACATTCCCTTTGCCTTTCCCCACTGCAGGGCAAAGGTGAATCTGAGCGCAAGTCTGCGCAGCAACAGATCAGGAGCATTGTGCGGAAGATGAGCGAAGAAGACTGCATTGACGAGGTAGGCCTGACTGCCCTAACGCCCGTCTGAACTCTGGCCATTGCAAGGGCCCGCGTTGCGTGAGCTTAGCTGGGCTGCAGCCGTGCCTCAGGGGCTGGCGCAATGCACGTTTACTGTGATAGCAAGGTCAACTCTCCCTCTTTTCCTCGAAGCCTTTTCAAGTCGACCAAGGAACTCTAAACACTGCTGTCGTCTTGTTGGTGATGGACGTGTCTTTGTAGGGCATGTAAGCAGCAAAGAAGAAAAAATGTTTCTTATGCGCACCAGCGGAACTTTCAAGACTCGTTCGTTGCTTTCCCCTTTCTTTTAGGCATTTTAAGTGTGACTTGTACAATTCAAACATTGTCTTTGATGATTTTCTTTTATCACTGTATTTTTATTGGGCTCATTGACAACTCTTTGCGTTACAAGCAGGGACGTGAAAGCTGCTGGCACTGACATGGTGTTGTGATTGCACCGTTAGCCGTGGGTTGGTTTGCAAATGGCTGGGCCATCTCAAATGTTTGTCTTGTCTCTGTAATAGCCTTCAGAACCAAACCATATTGATTTTTATTTCAGCATTTTATAGAAATTGCGGTAAGTATGAATGAAGCATACCCATGACCACATGACTTGAGCAGTGTATTCACAGGAACCGACACTGTTTTCAGAGGAAACAGAATAAGCTGTTCTGCAGATTTGAAGGGGCAGAAATACATTGTGTGCAAGGGATCATAGTGATACAGTGTTCTAGCATTTTTGCAGGATGTGTTCTAAGAATTGCATGACCATAACACATCTTTCATTTAGTTGGCTCAAGAATGTTTCCCTTTCAAATGCTATGCTATGTTTCATCTAGTACTGAACAAAGCAAGTTTTGCAAAACGGGCAGCTTCTTGTTGTAACCATGGAAAACTGTGGTTGGATAAACGACATATGTACTCAATTTCATGTTTCATGAATAATGGCCACTCACTCAATCACCTGTTGCAATCCTGCCAAACAAAATTACTGATGTAATTTTCACTGCAAGTATTGCCATGTGTGATTGCTGGTTTGTGCCTGTGTGGTATTTACACTTGCATGCCATTGTCATTGATGTTCAGGGGTAACACTAGGAGCTTGTCAAATGTGCATTTACAGAAGCACTATCCCAGGTTGGATGCTGGACCTTAATAATCAACGCACGTTTTGCAAATGTACTGGCAGACCATTTGCAATGCAGGGCTAAAGTTGGGCAAGTGACTTGTCGGGCTGTTGGTGGCCATGCGAAACACCTTATTTTTAATTAATGAACGGTATGCTGAGCATGTTATTATGCAAATGGAAGAATTATTAGCACCAAATAGAAAATAATTTAACTTGAGGCATTCTTCTCATTTTATTTAATGCTGAAAACATTACAGAAAGCGAGGTTTCTGCATGCACACCACTTGGTTGTGCCAGTGAATTCTTGGCCTATCTCCCATGTGGCTGTATGCCAAAATGGGGGGAAAAGCAAACGGACAAGCCAGTGGGTCTGGTAGTGCCTTTATGCTTGTGAGACATCATGCAAGTGGGAAGTTTGCTTTTTCTGCGGTGCGAGTGCATGAGCATGGGCACGAGTGGGGGTGTGTGTGAGCGCCAGAGGGATAGCGAATGACCGAGTAACAAAAATGCTTGGGCTGACTTGAAAATATTGCAAATTTTCCCACTCACTCATTGTAATCCTCCCAGCGTTGCATGGCCATATTATCCTGGAGGAGGCCAAGGGCTGCCAAATTTTTTTGCATTTACTTCTGCCTTTACTAACAAAGCTTTTTTTTTTTTTTTACCATGTATTCAGCAAAAGGGTAGTTCTATACGGTCACCATTGATGGCTGCACTATTTATTCTCATTCTTTGTCACCTGCACATACTTCCCAGTATGAAAATGTGTTTCTGAGTAGTGCATGTCTTAAAGGTTCTTTTTTTTTTTTTTTTTTTTCTGACAAGCTTGTATCAGTGCTGTGTGGTGCAGATGTTAACTCTTTTGTTTGAGCAGATTAGTTGTGACCTGTTTTTTTTTTTTTTTACTCATGCCATTAAAAAAAACGTGTGTGTGTAACCGTTCTAGTGTGCATGTTCTAAGGTATTATGGGCCAGATTGTTTTGTTCATGCATGTTAGTGTTTTGGTTTTAGTTGCTCATCCGGTAATAGTGTTCTTAATAAACTTGTACATAATAAACTTGTGCTTAATAAACTTGTACATTGAAGCCCCAGCCTGGTGACTAAATGCTTACTGTGCAATAACAGCACCTGCTTGAACTGCAGAGCACACTGCCACAATGCTACTGCAGCTTTTGCTTTTGCCACTAGCGTTCTTTTTGATGTCTGCTGTAGAACACGTGTGTTGTTAGAAGTGCGGCCAAGGTTCCAAAGGTCGATTACATCCAAGAAGGACATCATCTGGTTGCCTTTTGAAGCAAACGAGCTTAGTCAGCACCATGGACATGCCTCCAAAACATCGGACATTGGCTATAAAGCTGCACTTTTTTTGTCTGCTCGAATGCTTTGAAGCGTTTTTTTTCCTGTGGTGGTGAATTCATGTCTTGTCAATGAGGCTGTTTGCTTGTATAAAGCACAGTTTGTGTAACTTATTGGTCAACTCCTATGTTTAGTTGGCTTGATTTTATTTTAATTGTTTCGCTGCTATTGCCCTGGAGTTGAGTAAATTTTCATTCTTATTAGTTTTCATTCGCATATTGGCAAGCCCGAGAAATAAAAAATAGTTTGCAGTTTGTTATTTTAGAATTGCAGGTTTTTTTACATGCTGAATGTTGTGCTAAGTTTGCAAAAATACGTAAAACCTAAAAGTTTGTATTCTTTTTAAAACTACAGTGGACCCTCACCTAATGGAAATGGTTTGATGCTGCTTGAAAAACAATATCCTGCGGGCATTAGAGCTGCTCGGCAGGCATTATTGTGCTTAAAGAGACACTAAAGGGTGAAAGCAAGGTGGCCTGTATTGGTGGATTTCAGTGCCGAGAATCTAAATACACCATTCTCGCAACTAGCAGTTGTTTAATAAAGCAGAAAATGCCAGAAACTTGAAAAATGGGACGACGCTCCGTATGCATTTGCGTACTAAGGTTTGTGACGTCGCAAGAGGGGTTACAGCGAGAGCTCGTAGAAGCATCTATAGATCTTTTCCTGAAACAAACCGTGCCGAAGTGGTTGAGCATGTGAAATAGGAGTAAATCGAAGCTTTCCGTGAGCTCATCGTATCTAAAAAATGCACTGTGAGGCAGGCTACGTCCCTCGCCATTCAGTCGGCCATCATGCATTGAGTTTCGTTTTCGAAAAGCAGTGGTGCGCAGTTAGAGAGATCACCCCCCTAGCTTCTGCAAGCAATGTACATGGAAGGAGCAGCTAAAGTCTCTCCATTACAACCGGCAAAGGGAACAAGATTCACTGCAGGTGGTTGAGAGAGCCACCCCAGCTTCCCATCTCCCTTTCTCCGTGCGCGGAGGAGGAGGGGGAGTAACACTTCATTTGAAATGTTACTATTGGTAAGGCGCGCCCAGTTTGAACATAATTGTTCCTCAAATGAACTTGGTACGAGTGGTTAGCTGATTGATCCACCCGTTCGCCTCGAGCAGACGTAAAGGGTGCGTCACTCTGCCCTTGGTATGTTCGACCTGAGAAGAGCGCAAGCAACGACTGCTGTGAAGAGTGTTTATTTCACGCTGGATTGGCGCCATGCTAGAGAAGATAATACGAGATGGCTGTGATCGCCAGATGACCGGCGAAATGAAGGCGTACTCCTGAACAGTGTCAGCCAAGATCCTGGTACGTCGCGGTTGATATTTGAAGCGGCGCTGCTTGCTTCAAAAGAGGCTTCGCTGGCAGCCGGCTGGATGGTGTCTGGGAATCCGCAGTAGACGAGCACAGTGGCCGCTCGAGAATTCAAAAGCGTTTCTCATTCCTTCGGGGAAAAATCATAAACGTCCAAGCCAGCCCTCTCGGCCAAATAAATGTGCCGCAATCTGCCAAGGCTCGGAGACGTAGAAGCTACCGCTGCCAACGTTTATGCTGTAGACCGCACCGATGCTGGCGGTGCATTGCGCCTAGTTCGTGACGCGATGGCTACGTCGCAAAAAAAATGAAAGGGAAGCGGGTGAGAGAAATGCCGGCTGAGAGAGAGAGAGAGAGAGATGCTGAAATGAGGGAGAAATAGTGCATCGTTGCTCGTCGAACAAAAGCTCAGAGAGCTACAAAACACGATCTTCCTTTTAAAACAATTTCATTCACCCTCTAGTGTCCCTTGAAACAAAACCCCTGACCACTGAAACAGATACAACTTGTGCCACACTCTGTTCAGCCAGCTTTCACTGTAACTGCAAAATAACCTTCACCAACGTTGTGGTGAGACGGCTAACATGCAAATCTGTTATTAACTTTTTAATCACTCACCAGCAGGCTTCCTCGCAACATGGAATTCACTCTTGCCACCACATAGGTGCCGGTTTGAAATATGGATGGTTCTGGGGCAGGACTTCATCCTTAGTAGGGATAACAATGCTGGCGCCTTTTTCGTTGCACTGCTGTGTCAAGGCAGCAATGAAAGGCATTCTGTCATGCTGGAGCATAGTGAAAAAAACATGTAAAGTTTAAACCATAATTGTTAGATTGCCAGGCCTTTCACTTCCAGGTAAAGTGCAGGCAAAATTGATGTAGGTGTAAGTGTCCCTGTCACTAGGCATCCAACGAAACCACTAGGTGCTGCTTGTCGCTTGGGGTGCACTTGTGACAGCCACTAAGTTAAATATGAAAAGTCTACTGCTTGTGAATTGATACAGTTTGCCAGAGTCGGCTTTTACAGGACACTGCAGCGACCCAGCAGTACGGTTTTACGGTCCAGTGTGCTCGAAAGTGCCTTGGTGAAGCAAACTCGCGTGTGATCCGCTTGGCGGGCTGGTATAATGGGGCTGTTCTTTATGGCTGTTGCATAATAAAAAGAAAATGTAAGGTGTGGACTTCCCCAGCTTAGTGGATCCTGCCATGTGGAACTCTCTGCATTCCAGTGGACTGTGAACGCAGCTGCCTCACTGCCCTGTCCAGTCCACAGAGCAAGTGGCCCCTGCTTTGTGCTCTGACTGCAGCAGAAGCCAAAGTTTTCGTTCTCAGTGTGGCTCCACCCATTTCTCTGTTCCCTCCCTTGCTTTTTATCCAAGTGGAGTTTGTGCTTCGTGTGTGCTTCTACATCCTTGCTGTAAGGTAACGTCATGCAGAGAACACTTGCACATTCCTTTGTGGCTGGACACTGGGTTGATAAACTGCTACCTAGTGCCTGTGCCTGTACACGTCAGTGGCTCCACTCCCTCTCTTTAGCTGCACATGCATTGGACACTAGTGTTGTACATTTTGGGTTAATTGTGATACGTCTGTGCCGCTGATGCTGTTGCCAGTGCAGGTGTGTGGCAGCAGTGAAAGAGCTGGGAGTTCTTGTTTCAGCATAGGCTCCCAGTATTTTTGGTTGTTTGTTTGCTTGTAGTTGTGCATAGCCGCAGTTGTAATATTTCTTTCGAAGAAGTGTGAAATTTTTTGCCTGCCTCCTACAGTTCCCTTTTAGCAACACTCAATGTAGTAAAGGTCGTACCCAACTGTGGAGCAACAGATGGGACAGGGGAGTGGGCGTACCAATGGCCTGCAATTGTTCCTGCCCCCCGTATCGTCGCTTGTGCTGTAGTTGGACCCAAACCACTGGCTCCCGCCACTTGCACAGTGCCTACTGTAGGAAAGCATGCAGGGAAAGATTTGCAGCTTCGCCGAAGAGGCAGCTGAGGCTGCTTTCAGTGGAGGGCCATGGTCCACTGTGAAAGGCTGGGCCACAGGGAGGTGTCCCCAGTTGACGATGCCCCCCTTTGGAGACGGCCCCTTGTCTTTACTTGGCCTCCTTTTCCAGGAACTGTTTCAGGCGCTGCAGCGGCTCTGCAAGAAGCACCCCGAGCTGAGGGCAGACGATGAGCTCTTTGAGGGAGCCAGCCCCCGGTTGCGCGAGTCCATTAGGACGCGGCTGCTCGAGCTGGAGCGCCAGCCGGGCTCCAATGTAGCGCACGTTCTGCCCCTGCGCGTGAGCGACTCCAATCGCTGCAGCTACTCCTCGAGTAAGCACAACCGTTCGCCCACTTGCTTTTGCTTATGCTGCACATGGCCACAGGATGGTTGAGAGTCCACCTCGGTGTGTGTATTTGTCTGCAGCAGTCGAAGTGCCGTTTGAGCTTAGGCAGGGAAAATGCTCAGTGACCATGCAGGGCAGGGAAGGTGCTGCTGCTGCCACAAAAAACCTGCCTGGACTGACACTTAGGTTCAAGCCATGGAGTGTGGCTGGAAATATTTTTTCTTTCTTTCGTGAACAAATTGCAAGCACACATCGTTTCATGCAAGTTAACTTTGAGTACATTTGCTGCAGTACCAGGTGAGCCGTGCACTTGGCAATCTGCTTTAGAAGCAGAGTGCTAACAGCGGTTCTTGAGCGTTATCACTGCGCCATCTGAGAGGGCAGAGAGTAATAGAGGTAACCAGAGCTGCATTTTGCAGATAGCAGCCGCCTGAATCGCAATACTAACTTTCGTTTTAGGTACCTGCCCATAATACATAATTGCTAACATCATGCAACTTATGGTGCAGCAGGAGCATTGAAATTTCGGCTTACATTCTTCCCTGGGAATAAAGTATCCTTTTCTGCAGTGCAAGCACTCGGGTTCTATAATAAAACACCAAACCTTTCGAATAAAACAAACTTTTATTTAGTCTTCGTGAACCCTTTAATGGCAAAATTTTACAAATGGTGCAGTAGCAATGTGAAACTTTGTGGGTTGGAAATGTGTAAAGTTTTGTGCCCTTGCATGTATTTTTATTCTGCATAAAATTCCTGTAGGAATATTTAACCCATCTTCAGGTTTCTGTGCATGTGTATGAGTGCTTGCGGATGCTTTTAACAGAAATTGGAAAAATGAAACACGCTTGCCAGAACTCGGTCATCCGCAGGCCCTGCAGTTTCGGAAGGGACAGTCTAACCACAATGGGGCAACTTTTTGCGTTTATTTTAATTAAATTATATGGTTTGGCACATTTTGTTGGCTGTTGTGAACTCGGAAGCTGTATGTATAATACCCCTCTTACATGGGCACTTTAATGGCTGTCAAGGAAAATGGCAGTTAGCCTTAAAGGGGCCGTTAGGTGAAGCTAGACTACAGCGTAAGTGCTGTTAGAAATCTAACTGCGATTGGCAACAATGGAGGTCGCCGGTTTCTATTCCGCCGCTGTTTCTGTTCATTCCGTTGGCAGATAGGCAAGATGGTAGCCCGCAGCAACGTGTCCCCGTTGCAGGCGAACGTGCTGCCGCAGAAATGCTTCATGTGGTTACCATCCCTGAGGCATTTGCTCATTAAAGGAGCCATGAAGAGAAAACACAAGTTTGGTTCATTCAAAAGATTGCCTCGTTAGAATCGTACTGACACCACTTTTAACGTAGACTTCGCTCAAATAAGCTACATCATTAGGAAAAAAGGGAATGGCCATGTGACCCACCAGCACATTTCCCGCACAGAACCTATGATGTCATACGAGCCAGCTCGGCGATTGGCAGGGGGCGGCACAAGCAGACGCAAATTAAGTAGAGCAAATTAGCTAGCCGAACGAGCGATTTGCGCTTAAATTTAGGGCACATTCTTTATAAGGCAATAAGACTGGTGGGACGAACAGTGGAAGTTACGAAAGCACATGTAAACATAGAAGTACTGATGTGTACTGCTGTTGGTACTGCGCGCACTATGCTTGGTTTAGCTGCACAGCACTGCAGGGCTTTGGAGTTGTCTTAGACGACACTGGCCGATTGAAGCAAGCAACGGTGTCTTACGTGACCACATTTGTCGAGTGAGCACTGTTTCAGGAAACGATTTTCTCCCAGAGGCTTGCCACGGTATGGTGGCGCCATCTAGGTTCAGAGCTGGGTTCCTCGAAGACAACACCACCCTGCAGGGTGGAGACACCCTTTGAACAGTCCCGTGCCGCTGCAATTGGGTCAACGTGCTCAACGCGTTGTTCTTTTCGTTTCCCACAATACCTAGCAACGCGAAACAGGTAATATGATTCAAACTTCACCAGTAAACCACGTTGCGGCGATAATTTTGATGTGGTTTTGACACAATGACTTGCTTCGGTGGCGAGCGAGCGACCCAAAATGGCGGCATACGCGTCTCTACCCTGTACGGCGGACGCGTGAATCAAGGTACTCTAGGCTGCAGAACGATCGGTTCCTGTGATGTCATTGCAGACCACAAAAACGAACGATTTAGTGGGAAAATCGAAATTTGAACTTCAATTGATTAATTTCTCAGTGTATAAAGCATCGTTTGTATCCGGACAAGCGCTGGGGGCACTATAAAACACGAAATCTTTCGAATAAAACAAACTTGCATTTTCTCTTCATGGCTCCTTTAACTTGCGGCAGGACAGTGGTGCTATGGTTACTACAAGCGATGGATCGTGACATGAGACGCTTCACCACGTCGACCCGAAACCACAACAAACTCAGCCATTTGCAACACTATGGATCGGATTGGATCAGCTTATTGAGTTTCCTCAGCACTGTTACAAAAAATTGTTTCGAAGAGTAAGAGAAATACACTGTGCAACATACAGCGCAGAAAATAGTTAGAGAAAAAAAATTTTTCGGAGTTTGTGAGGTGAAATTTTAAGCGTCATGTGATAAATCATCCAAACGGAACTGAACATGGGAAAATGCTATGCGAGTGCAGCCACCACCGTTCAGTTCCCACAGCCGTTATGGCATTTAACCGCTGTTTGCATTAACAGCCTTTGCAAATGCCCATGTAACAGGGATATAAGATATCCTAGTCTGTAAAATTTGCTCTGGCTGGAACCAGAAGCAACAAAAATATCTTTGTGGTCATTTGCTGTAAAAAGAAGAAAAGAAATAAAATTTACCTTGGGCATATATACCTAGCTTTGTCATATAGCTCGGTGGGTGATCGGCCACGGGCGATATATGGGCATTTGGCCAAGACCATATAGAGCAAATGGTTTTTTCAGCTGGCCATTAGAAACGCGACCATAATATGCACGAGTGATTGTCCAAGAATGCGTCATATGCGCACACTGTTGTGCAGGTGCCAGCTTGCTTGCTTGGTCAGTCAAAAGGTTGAATTTCACAATTCCTGCTCCAGGAGATTTTCTCGGAGAAAGGTCAACTGCCATGGAATTTTTTTTTTCCAGCCTGCTGATTGATAGCTTTTATAAATGTGGGTGCTCCAAAAGTAACCAAGATTTGTTTTAACAGATCTTATTTGTGTGTAATGAGACAATACAGTGATTATGATATTGCGTAGTGTCACTAGCATCTGTGGAAAAGCAAATAGCTGAATAATATTTCTTGGGGAATGCCGATTGTAAGCTGGGCCCGGTCAGTGCAGTCAAGAGCCATAGGTTGCGTCTTGGCGAGATTCACCATTTAGTACAGGCCCCTCATTCTTTACTCTGGCCACACGTGAAGGGAAGCAATGCGGTTATCCCTGTGTGGAATGTTGCCAATTGAGACATAAAGCTTGCTGGAGACACGTAGTAAACAACCTTTGCTTTCCAAATTTCTTGTAGCAAGGCCGACCCTTTACTTACTTGTCGGGCATAAGCACAACCGACCAGAGGTATCCGGGGGCAAATGCCAATTTTCAGATAGTTTTGGGTCTCCAGTTCTCTGCTTCTGTTCATGTTTTTCCAGGCGCAAGTGCACGCAGAGGAGATTGCAGGCTTCCGAAAGACTACGTCAACTGGAGCGAGAAAGACTGGGCAGCACACCTGAAGGCTGTTCTAGAGCATGCAGGAATCAGAAATTCGCACCAAACGGAGGACTTCACCTGGGTGGCACCTCAGGTCATCCCTGATGTTAGTACAAGTCCTTGCCTCACAGTCCTATGGACATTGAGACCTTGTTGGCAGCCCACTGCACGCTCCCTTGCTATACCTCTGTTGTTTTTACACATTCAGTATGTCCAACCGCATAGGTAAACAAATTAGTGCGTGTGTCAGAGACACTGCTTAAAAGGGTCCTGGAAAGCCCTCTGCCAACGGCATGGAGCATATCTGGTTCCCATGCAGTACAGTTTAAAGTAGTCTTGTCCCCCAAGAGCTTTGTTAGCAATGAGTGTTGGCACAGTTCTCATGTTCTGTCACACAAATTTTTTAATTAAGTGCTGATTTTCTGGGCTGCCCACTGATCCGGATATTTTTAAAAATATGGAGGAGTCGGGAACATTTTGGGGCTTTTACAGATTTGATTTTTCGTCTGCATGCATATTTGGACATTTTGATGGGAAAGCATTGGTTAGCTGTCTTGGTCGAAAATCTGGCAGCCGTGCCGCACAAAACATGGCCGTTGAATAGAGCAGAAAATGGCTGAAGCACGGCATACAACATATGGCCGACTGCTCAAAGGATTAAAAAACCGGGTCCATAAATGCCCAAAATGACATCACATTTTTAATGGAAGTGCCTGCAGAACAAATTAATTTAAAATTGAGTAAATGTTGCGCCGGTTGGGATTGGGACCAGTGTCTGGCGAAATGAAAGAGACGTGGAACGCCTGGGCTACAATGGTGTGACGTTTGTAGCTGAATAAATGTGAACCTCGTAAATGGGTTGCAGCCTGCGACATGGATACATGTCTCTGAGAAACGGGGTGAGCACTGCAGGGGAAATTTGAGCATGGTGATTCCACAAGTACCAGCTAGTTGAGTAGCATGGCACTATGTGTAGGAACAACAAGGGAGCGAAGAAGGTAGAAAACGTTGAAAAAGCAAAAGGATGATGATGGTAATCAAGTTCTAGCTGGGTGGGTTTACGTTACGCTGTGCTCCAAATTCTCGGCAGAGAGCCAGCAAAATGCAGTGCGAGGAAAAGAGTTTTAGCGCAGCATCTCTGATGCCTGTTCAAGTGGAGTGCGTTGCTGCACCCACCTATTGGTCAAAGGTGGAGCTATCCTGAAGCGAATATAAATTGCACTTGCTTTCACTGTGCTAAAACTGTCACATAAACGTCTTTCCTTGTGTTTCCAGTTGGTTGCTTAAAATAAGGGTGCTTTGAATCTAGTCGTAAAGATGTCATGTTCAGAAAAAAGGGTTTGCCGCTATGATGGTCAAGTTAGTGTCACTGGTTAAGATACAGAGTGCCGTCACTGAGGCACGGAAGGGAGCAGCAGTGGTCATTTTGGCTTTTATGAGTGTTGTTAGATTTCTGCTTCTGCGGCTTCACTGCTAACTTAAGCGAGGTCATTTGTAAACAACACTGCCAAAGATGCAGCAACATGGAATCTTCGGACACGCTCTTTCAGCTGAAATGCTGCGAAACGCTTTATCTTTGATCCGCGTTTGGAACGACGCCAGTCGCGCAGCCCCAGAGCAAGAGCGACAAGCTGAGACTACCACAGTTGACCAACAGGAAATGCATATACAACAAATGGCGGTGCCCATGAACCGTCGCACTGTAAACAAATGTCAGGTGATGCGAACTGACCATTGATGATGGTGGCAGCACAGGACAGTAGGTGAAAAGAGTGCCGATACTCTGTAACCTTATCTAGTGACACTACGTGAAGCCAAGCTGAAACCCCACTTCACAAAGAAGCTCTCTTTTCGTGCAATTTTAAACACTGCAGCTGTTGTGCCATGAGTGCGTGCAGTCATAATTTGTGACTCACGACCGCAAAAGGCAGAGGTCCTTCTGTGTGATAAAGCATTTACGTGGCTTAACTTGCTGGTGAGCTTGTGTTTCGTCCATGCTTGAAGACATTGTGCCAACACCTGCAGTAGGAGCAGCCATAGAGTTTCATACTAATATCCAAGAGGGAAATCTATTGCTGTGGTCGCATGCAATCATAGGTGCTGCCATAGCAGCTAGCAATATTCCTCTCGTACTTGGCTTGGCTAGACACACAGCTTCTTTTCGCTTTTGAAGCCAAAATCAACAAAAAATGCTAGCTTCTTTTTGTTCGTCTTGCATGATTCTTCAAAATAATTTCTGACATAAATTTCTTGCAGCTCCGTTCTGATTAAAATTGAACAACTAAAAGGCACATGTACAATAACATTAAACATTAAAGGCACATGTACAATAGTATTGTTTTTTGATCATTAAGCAACCTTTCCAGCCTGTTTATGAGAAGGACAAGTGGAGCGTTCCTACCCGTCACATGACTGAATGCTCACTGGAGCACTGCTCGCCTAGATCTCCGGCACCAGATTTCCCTCTGGTATATATAAGTATGAAACTGTGTGGAAGCAGCCATGTTGGGTGCTGACACTCGCTCGCTGGGCCGCTGGGATGACCGCTGGAAAGCCACACTCGAGGGTGGCATGTGGAGTGACATTGGGATTTAACTGGACACGCGTCAAATCGTTGATATGTCGCCCGGCTATGCTTCCATCATTGAGAAAGAGAGAGCTTGTGGAGTGCATCGAAAAAGCGCGTGGTGTGCATTTTCTTGAGTTGCTTCGATTTTTGTGGTGGTGTGGCACCAAAGGGGTACCAGCAGCTGCCGAATACAGGACACAGTGAGGTTGTTTTTGGTGTCCCTGTGGTTGTGGGGCGCTGAAGATGAGAGACTGGGACCAGTGTCATCGCAGGGGCAAAAGTACCGCAGTTGTGTTTGCAAATGGAATGGACCATGCTAGCTCTCTTGAAAAAAGAGGAAACGTGCACTTTCTCTCGTTTCAACTAGAACATATTTCTGGAACGCTTGTAAAATTGTGAACAAAACTGATGGATGCAAATGGGCAAGGTGAACAAGCTGTCAGAGCTGTGTACACGTCGAGTACAGCAACTTCTAGTAATAAATATAAACTGCTCTAGAACATGGCAAACCAACATGAACGGTTGGACTAGAACACTGCAGTGGATTCCCGAGTGATATGCCATGCAGTACACAAGGTTTGGCAGCAGCCCTTTTGGGAGTGATAATGCGTCGGTGCAAAAATGTTTTTCTTTGCCGATGAGGCGTATCAGCACCTGACTGGCAAGTTTTGTGTTTGTAGCATGTTAAGTTGTCCTTGTCGTCGTAGCACTTTTCCCACCATGAACATTTTACCAACAAGCCCAGCTCGCAGTTCTTCTAAATGCCACTCAAAATATGTCGTGCACCACAGGTTACATGCCCTGCTATTTTTGTACGGCAGTGAGCTGTTTTGGCAGTGTTATCTCATTGGGAAGAAATGCACATGTTTGTGATTATCGACAGAGATGCCTGCATTACCGTTTTCATGGTTCCAGTGTTGTGCACGCCATGCTGTTGCAGGTTCTGAATGAGCCAGCGCAAGTTCGTGAGGAGAGGTATGCCCGGATCAGGCAGCAGGCAGAAGAGACTCGGAGGAGAGGCCTGCAGCTGATTGCCGAAATCAGATCCCAGTTCAGGAACCAGGGCAGGCTGCGCGAGACGAGCGACTCTGCAGTGTAGTAGCAGCAGCTATGTGTTTGTCGCAGCAATCCTTGTACGTGCGAAGAATTTGTATCCGTGACGAGAACAAGAAGCAGTTCATGAGTTGTAAATATAGAACAAATTACCATAACTGGTTGCATTTAAGCGTCTGACATTTTCTCTTATTTTTTCTTTTAGGTTCGTTGCTTTTAAATGTGCTTTTATGTCAATAAATTATGCCTCAACATGTCGACTGCTGGATGGAGTTTTATTGAGCGCGTGAGCGTTTGCATTTGGCACAATAAAAACCATCAGTACTACCTGTAGTGCACGTTGAAAGTGGTGCACAGCTTATGTTTGAAAAACACATGCAGGCAAGTGATGTTTTTACATGGGTTTTGATGTCGAACACACTATCAAGTGCATCTCCAGAGGCCTCTTCTTGGGCCCGAAATATTGCCGACTGATGGCTAGCCTCACGGAAGTTTAGCTGTGCTGCAGTAAAACTCGCCCAGACGTACATCACACAAGTGTACTGGGCTGGTCTTCCCACCATGGCAGTTGTGATCCCTGACGTGTGCCTTCTTCTCACCTGGCGGTACTATGCCACGTGGAGGCCCTCTGTCGACTCTTGCTGAACTGAAAGCAATTTTCAGTGCTTTGGCGGTTATGCAACGAGGCCAGAATAATTTCAACCTGTTGCGGTTTTCGCTGATTCAGTGGAGGCTATTCGGAGCCTTTGAAGTCGCAAGCCACTCACTCGAACGCAGTGACAGTGAAACAGACTTTTTCTCTCTGGTAGTGACACTTGGCTTGCACTTGAAGATCATTTGGTCCTAACAGAAGTCAACGCCTGGCCAGCAGGGGGGGATGCTGTAACACATATACCTCACATGGTGTATCCTCTGCCTTTATTTCTGCTGGACTCAGTTTTACAATAGGTGTCTAGTGCTGAAGAAGACCTTCAGCTTCTATGCATGTGTTAATCCACCATATCGTGTGGGCATCAATGCATAATGGTTCGTGTCAAACCTAAAGGGGGAATGCTTGTCCACCACAAGGAACTGGGGTGCTGCAAAGGACGTGTGGCAGTGTGGTGCCACCAGATGGACATGTACTGCTTGGGTCTGTACTTGCCCACATTGTACTGCACCAGCGTCATGCACAGCTCTTGCCCACTTTCAGTGGACTTGGCCTGGTCTCTAGGGCTCCCAACCCCATCTGCAGTGAGTGTGGAACCGTGTCCGAATTACTCGCCCTTTGGCCCGTAACACTGCACCGTTTTTTAAATTTGTTTTGAGAAACAACTTGTCTCGGTTCATTTAATTTTGCATGTCACCACCGTTGTACCCTGTGCAGAGCAAACTTGTAAGTATACACATTTTTTAAGCATTACTGAAAAAGGATCAGCTTTGGAATTTGGTGCTGGCTTGTTTGTGTCGGTTGGCACGTGCATCATGTTACACAGTTGCACGTTGCAGTAAAGAATGAACAAGAATTATGACCAAAGTTCTGGAGGTTCTTTTTTTGTTATAAAGTCAACATATTGCGTCATGTTGTTACAGGTGCGTAAAGATTAGTTGTGATATGATGCAAAGACAATATCGACGACGCCGGAGTTCATCAGGTAATTCAATATTTCATTTTTACTGTAAGAAAATATTCCTCCAACTCCCTTCCCCCATCTCCCCCTCCGGCGATGACAAAGGTCAAGACACGGAGTGTATATAGGATTAATGAATACGTATTACAACAATATATTCAATCTATAAGCTCTAAAAGGGCACAGTCAACACTTTAGCCCTGGCCAGCATGCTGGCCAGTACCTTCGTGTGGGTATGTGCCCAGCATTTCAAGAGCATCATCGTGACCAAGCAGAAATGCCTGAAGCCTACGCGCCTGAAGCTTTTGTGTTTGCGTTTAAGTGTGGGTGAATTCGTCGTGAAATTTTCATCGTGACAACCATATAACGGTTAAATTTTACAGCAGACAATGCTACAGGCAGAAAAATGCGACATGTCTTCTAAGCAGATTGTAGTTAGCCACAGCACGCGTAGTTTCTTAGGCCCTAGCCTACTTCGTAACCGTGGATCTAAAGAGTCAGTATATTACCTCTGATCTAAAGTGATGCAGAGGTATCCGCCTGGAAACACGAAAGTTTCCATCTAGCCGAAGACCGAAACATGTCTGGCATCATTGACTTCAAGCGTCATGGCGCCGCCCAGTGGGCTTTGAGCGAGCGGTTTGCACGTGTAAAGTTGTGTTTAGTTCCACAAGAAAGTGCGAGCAGTATGACGCGGAAGAAAATAGACAACAGAATCCGCGTGCTCATTGAGAATGGGGTTCACACGGGTCACCGATCTATGTTTGTCGTTGTTGGTGAGAAAGGCCGAGATCAGGTAAGTAAGCAGAGTCTGAAGTAACTACGCGGCGAATAACTTGGTGAACAATAAAGCGACAACTGAAGTACACTATGCGGTACATAATTTAGTTTGAGAATAATGGGAACAAACGGCTGGGGCCATGTTCAATCTCTTCACACATTCGTTATCCTGAACTCTCACTGTGCATAAATGCGTAGTCGAGGGCCTGCAGCCTTTTTGACAGGACAGGGAGGTAATATTGTCCATCTGTAACTATTTTGTGTGTTGCTAACTAGCAAATTTTTCGCGAAGGTTGTCATCCTGCATCACATGCTTTCCAAGTCTACTGTCAAGGCTCGTCCTTCCGTGCTGTGGTGCTACAAAAAAGAGTTGGGATTTAGCTCGTAAGTATCGTCTTCGTTCTGCACTTCAGCTTGATTATGCTGTGTTGAATATCATGGACACTTGGTTATGATTATGAGTGCTGACATCTTTTGTAGCATTTGTCTAAAACAGGCGAGCCTGTCCCGTGGATACAGCAGAGGGTTATTTTAGTTACTATTTTATCACGAAACTACAACAGCAAGCTATCCTGAATGGCTTCTTGGTTTGCTCATAGGTGCATGCCAAAACATGGGTACTTGCGCTCTTACGTTTCGTTCTAGCCTTACTAAATACAGCCAGCATAGCCTGCAACTCCTCACGCAAGTTCGTCCCATTTTTTACAAGGGTTGCTGTTTTTGATAAGTTGTCTACACATTGTTCGATCAAGGACACGTTCCACGTTGGGGCTTTTAGGTCACATCTTTCTTCTAAAGTGACCTGCGTGCCTTCCACCTTTACCTTCCTTTGTTGGGCGTGCTTCTAATGTTTGTCACTTTACCACGTCTCTCAGAGGCAGTCATTATGCACCGGACGTCTTTGTCTATGTAGTAAACTGAGCGAGTTTGCATTTATTTTTGCAGCTTTGCTTTATGGCTCTGGCATTCCATGAATAATAACTTTAAAAAATGGGAATTTCACATTAGCATATTGGGCCTTATTTTTTTAGAGCATTGTTGCAAATGTGTGTGTTTCGGCTTCTTGTGTCAAAAATGTGCAAAGATCTTATGCCTGCATTCATACAACGTAAAGAAGGGCTTCACCACATCCCAGTGTCGAACATGATGATGACCAGCAAGCTTCTTGAGTAACCGCCTGTCACCTTTGCAATGCCTGCGAAAGCCCCACTCTTTCAAGCCTGCCTGCATTCCATGCTGGCTGAATGCTTTTCCATGTCCATGGCTCACCCGCAGGCACCGGAAGAAGCGAATGAGACAGCTGCAGAAGAAGATAAAAAGTGGCAAGCTGGACGTGAATGAAGAGGACCCATTTGAATTGTTCATTGCAGCAACTAACATTCGCTACTGCTATTACCAGTAAGTCGACTTGCCTTTTTTGCTCTCTAGCTTTCTCCATTCTCATTCTCATTCTTTCTTAGCGCCAGAGCATTAGGTGCCTAACCTCAAGGAGTTACGTCTCTGACACTGCCGGACTGCGAGGTCTGTAAATCAGGTTCACAGAGGAAGAAGATGCTGCGTGATCAGGGAAGAGCATTTCTAGGCAACGCTCAGAGGTATCGGGCCTGCTGGGCAGAGCCGCACACAGAGTGACAGAGTGAAGAAGTGCCGCGTGAGCAGAAAAGAACAGGGCCAGACAGCGCCAATAGGCGTGCGTTACGTGTATAGAAAAGGGGATAATTTGGCAGCAGATATACTGCATACTACTTAAGATTGCTTTGAGTGCTTACGTGTTGGAATATTGGGCAGCTGCTGCCTTAACGGGGCTTTCACAGCGGAAGCAGGTAATGCAGTGCGCCATGCTTCCGATTTCTCGATTGTGAGGCAGCAACAAAGTACAGCACTTTTGCCGATCTTTAGGAAAGATGTTGGGGGAGGCATCTGGTAGTGTTAACATGTGTGGAAAACTGACGCAAAATTAAATTACGCAAAATACCACGTGACGGCGCACAGGAGTGCCATCACTTGGCATTTTTCATATTTCGCGAGGTTTCTTTATCAGTCAGAATAAATGAGTATACAATTAGTTCGTATTTGAAGATACCACAGTTGGATTCCTCTCGTGGGGGCCTACAAGTGTCTCATTGACACTTCAATGATTGGGGCAGTATGTCTCGAGTCAGATAATTAATTATAATTGATTAATTAAATCTCATTAACGAAAAAATTACTGGCTACTATTCCAGTTGACTGGAAACTTTATGCGCTAGGTTTTGTTCAAGTAACGCCATTGCTCTTTTTTATAATCTTGGTGCATGGTAGTTGGGACACCCGGCGTATAGGGTGTATTCACAGGGCGTTGGACCGTGCGGCGGCGCTGCCTGCGCGGCGGTGATGACGCCATATTTGAGGTTGCACTCCACCGTGCGGGCAGCGCGTTTCCCAACGCAAAATGTGGTTTGTGGCGTGGTGGCGTGGTGCTGGCAAGAACGTTCGTGTGGACGGTGTTTTTTATGCGTGATTCGTGGGTTTGCGAATGTCTTGTCGTAACGAGTAGCTAGCATTGTTTTCGCTTCGAAATTCTGGACTACGCTTGTCTCCTACAACCACAAACCCGAAGCAGGCCGTACGACAAAATCAAGCGCGCCGGGTATTTTTGTTTTTTCCTTTCGCTGTTTCGAAGTGACGGCTAGGGCAGTGCTTGAAGACGGTCTGTCTACATTCTACAAATTCCCAAAGAAGATATCGATAATATGGCTAATTAGTACTGAATCTGTTGAAGCCCATTTCATCCAGGTGCATGTGGGACCCGGGAATATGGGCGTCGGAGCTTTCACCTCGCACCTCGACACGTTTGGAACATTACGCAGCGCTTAAAATGTTCATAAATTAAGGTAGCCAGTGTACTTTATGAATGTGACGAACCATACTGGGTGCTAAGCCTCAACATGGGCAACTTCGAGTGTTGAAGTGAACGCATGCGTACATGCAATGTCGCTTCCCAGGTAATTGCGGGCATCCAAGTCTTCTTCACCGCCTTCGACTGTTCTCTAACGACCAAGTGTGTTGCGGGATCAGACACTATAAAGCTTGGCGCTGGGTACAGTTTGACTGCTTCAAAAACAGCGCAGAGACGAAAAGGTATGCAGGAACAAACTAGAGCACTTTTCGTCACTTGTCTCTGCACTGCTTTCGAAGTAGCCAAAGCGTGTTCCATAATCTTGTTGTGCTTATAATTTGCAATTCGTCTTTACCGAAAGGAAAACATTTGAAAATCATTGGTGGGATCTTTGTCGTCGTCACCATACCTAATTTTACACGCAATTACCTCGCGATGGTTTCCACCCAGACCCTGTGCATAATTGTTCAGCCTCATTAGGAGCTCAAATGGAGGACTTTCGTACGTTCAGCGCACAGAACACTGTCGCCAGAGCACCTCAACGTCTCTGATACTCCTCAAGAAGCGCACAACATACCTGGGTGGCACGGAAAAACAACCTCATCTCACACACCACCACCACATCAAATATCCTCGCAGCCTTGGGTGAAGAAATTTTCTCAACTCGAGCCACGGTCGCTTCAAGCAATGCAGGAAATAAGGAAATCGGCTCACGGGGATGACACCGAGATAGCGCGAAATCGCAAAAACGGACCAGGTTATGCATGCCGCTGGCCGCGCCTGTGAAACCTTCGGACAGTTGCATTAGTCGCGCGAAGTCATACCGTCTTCAAGCACTGCCCTGGCCTTCGCTTTGAAACAGCAAAAAAAAAAATACCGGCGTGCTTGCTTTTGTCGTTCGGCCTGCTTCGGGTGTGCGGTTGTAGGAGACGTGAACAGCGCATCCGGAATGTCTCAGCGAAAATAATGCTGACTACTCGTTACGACAAGGCATCCTCAAACCCATGAATCACGCAGAAAAAACACCGTCCACACGAACGTTCTTGCCAGCAACACGCCGCAAACCACGTTTTGCGTGCAACCTCAAATATGGCGTCGTCGCCGCTGCACAGGTAGCGCCGCCGCGCGGTCCAAAGCCCTCTGAATACACCCTATATGCGTGCGTGTGTGCGTGCACGCATGTGTGCGTGTATGTATATGTGTATGTGTGTATGTACATTGAACACTTATTCAGCAGAGCAGTGAACCTTGTTTTCTGCGAGACATCCAAAGCAACGTGAATTGACATGGCACCGCTCTGATGCGACTAGACAAGGGTTCTGAAGCTGGCCTCCTTACATGCTTACACGGGGCACCTTTAATTGCTTTTTTTTTTTTTAACCCTTAATCTGTTCATCAACATCGTAGTGGTGAAACAGCTCAACAAAAAGAAACTGGACACGGAGAGGAAACAACATGAGCGCCGACTATCAACTGACTTTTTATTTGTTGGTTGTTTCCTCTCTGTGTCCTGTTTTCTTCTTGCTGTTTCACCACTATGAATCTGTACCAACTGGCCTAGTTCTTGACTCTTTGGTGCTCGTCAGTGGTTGGCCTTTGCAGCGTTTTATTCTTCTTTGGTCTACAGCCACGTAAATTGTGTTGTGAATTCCTTTTACAGGGGTCTTTGAATCCCTATTTGAACATTTACAATGCATGCTCACTGCACTTACTGCATGCGTTGTAATGTCTCTTCATGCTTGGTGGAATTTTACCAAACCTTTCGGAGGGGGCATCAAAACATTAGAATGGCGGTGCCGCTAAACTGGGTTCACTGTCACCTACTTGTTACAACATTCTTGCCGTGACACGGCATGAACGTTTCTGCTGTCCTCTAGGCTTCAGTGTTTTGAAATCTCATTTAATTCCACACTCACTGCGACCGCTGTGTGTGAAAAAGTTTCCGTCCGCTTTTCTTCCAGTGAAACGCATAAGATACTTGGGAACACTTATGGCATGCTGGTCCTCCAAGACTTTGAAGCCATGACTCCCAACACCATGGCTAGGACCATTGAAACTATTGAGGGAGGAGGCCTGGTTGTTCTGCTGCTCCAGTCCATCACATCACTCAAGCAGCTATACACGCTTACCATGGTAACCCATTTCCCCTGCTGTAAATTTTTTTTTTTTTTTTTTTTTTCAGCTTGGTAATTTGGGTGAAGTCATTGCATTGTGTCTAAAGCTAAGGCCTGGCCTTGTGCTTTGCACTACGGCGTTTTTTACTTAAGTTATTTACACGTTCTTTCTGGACCAGTAGTTGTAAAGTAATGTGTGTGGCAGTTTTGTGGGCTGATGGAATGATGGGAAGAAATAGTGTCAAAATGATGTAACGCTGACAGGACCAAATGAAGCATGATGTAGAAAGGTGCCTGCTGACATGTGCAACCATCCGCGGCCTGCAAAAATATCACTGCATGTGCTAAAGAGCCTGAAGAGAGGATGGTTTAAAACCTTATACCCCTGTCACACGGGCACTTTAAATCGCGATTGAGTCGATCCAGATCGAGCTCAATCCGGATCGAGCTCAATCCTGGTTTCTCAAGCGCGATCGAACGAAAGCAGCGATACTCTCGTTCCCAATCAGTAATGACACAGAAGGTGAAAACTTCAACTAACGCTATAAAGTATGTCAAATAACTTGACCCAAATAAGTGTGAGGCAACATTTACATAGTTGCGTATACCTACGACCGCGGGAAGTTACCAGACACCGGCCGCAAGTACAATGTTAGCGCCATCTAGTGTACACGAGTGCAACCGGTGCAACTCTTCGATCGCGATTGAAACGGGCCGTGTAGCAGCGGCAGTGCATCGAGCGCGCTCGAAGACTCGAGCGCGATTCACTTCAATCGTGATTGAAAGTGCCCGTGTGACAGGGGTATTAATTGTAGGCAGCTTAGAAGGGGGTCGAGGCAATGTAGTATACAAGTTTTGAGCGCTCTCTTGCAATTCAAATTGCTTCAAATAGAGTCAGTTCAACGTTGGTGGTAAACATTTCTTGGAAGCTCTGAGGAACTTCTTAGATGCTGGCTCCAGTTCCGCTGAACATAATTTTGAGCAAATGTGCAGTCATTTCCCTCTTGCAGCCTTTCATGCACCACTGTCCACAAAAGCAGCGGTGTTAATTGCTAGCCGTGTTCTCCCTCGCCCAGGATGTCCATGCGAGGTACCGCACGGAAGCGCACCAGGACGTGGTGGGACGGTTCAACGAGCGCTTCATCCTCTCGCTGAGCTCCTGCGAATCGTGCCTGGTGGTGGACGACCAGCTCAACATCCTTCCCGTCTCCTCCTTTGCTGCCAACATCAGCCCCGTGTCCAGAGCGGTGGAGGCAAGTCCCCCATCGAGTCCCTTAGTGCTGTGGTTGCTTGCACAGGGATTTTGTGCATGTGGCTCAGTGGCTAAGGCGCTACGCTGGTGAACCCAAGGACATGGGTGTGATCCCAGCCACAGTGGCCACTTTTCTGATGGAGGCGAAAAGAAAAAATGCTCGTGTGTTAAAATTTCAGTGCACGTTAAAGTTTCCCAAGTGGTCACAATTGATCAAGAACCCTCCACATGCACTCCTCATAGCCCAGGTTTAGGTTCAACGCGGTGAACCCCACAATCAATCAATCAGTGGAATTGAAGCGGTAATGGCGTCTTTCCCCCCAGGACCCCGAGGCCCAGGAGCTGACAGAGCTGAAGGCCTCGCTGCAGGACACGCAGCCCCTGGGAGTGCTGGTCAACTGCTGCAGCACATGCGACCAGGCCCAGGCGGTGCTCAAGTTTGTGGACGCCATCACGGAGAAGACGTTTCGCACCACGGTGGCCGTGACGGCCGCTCGGGGCCGGGGAAAGTCGGCCGCACTGGGCCTGGCCGTGGCTGCAGCCGTGGCCTTCGGCTACTCCAACATCTTTGTCACCGCTCCCAGCCCGGAGAACCTGAAGACCTTGTTCGAGTTTGTCCTGAAGGGCTTCGATGCACTCAAGTACGAGGTACTGCACCCTGGCTGCCCTAATGGCTGGTTGCATGTTGAATGGTCACATGGGGTTTCTTTACCGGAGGACTTACTGGGGAACTTGACGTTGGCCGTTTTGTATAATGTAGCACTTCATTTATGGACCCGTGGGCCAATGGGCATCGTGTAAGCCTTGGTAGCAGATTTCTAAAGTTCGTCTCTGCACTGCTGCTGTTGCTGAAAGACTGATGCACCTACTGTCACACTCCCTTTTTTTTTTTTTTTTTTTGTAGGCTTGACGGTTTTAAGAAGTCAGTGAGTCGTTTCCTTTTCTTTCCTCCTCTTTATTTTTATGGTTGTCTTCCACTAGGGCTGTTCAAGTATAAATAGAAAAAAGACGTGTGGCTTGAGGTTATTCACTTCTTGCAAATTTTAGATCATTGTCTCTTTCTCCTGCTTAACCGGTTAGGCCAGCATAACATGATTGAATTCTGCAGTCTACACAACCATATAACACCCGTATTCAGGATGCTAACGTTCTTATTACTTACGTCGTAAAGCATCTTTTGGTAAGGTCTGCAAATGTACAAGCCGAAGGACAGGCCACCAAGCAGTTAAAAAGGGATAATTTTGAAAATTAGCGCAAGCTCATCAAAGGCACCGTTTTCAGAACAAGTTGTGCACCTGGAAACGAGGCTAGCCTGGCTTCTGCGCCAATACGGAGTGATGCATTTATGGCAGCGATTTTATTTAAAGCATTCAGACAGACAGTTTACGTAGACAATTTAGGCCTAGCATTGCATCAGATATTTGCTGGCCATTTTCACTGGCAGTGCAGATCGTGGTCCCTAGCTCAATTAGCCCACAGTACTATCTCCTTTCTTGCAGCGTACATTTTGTTTTTGCCAAGAGTTCCATTCTGATGAGTGGTGTCAAGTTGTAGCTGTGACTGCCTACATAGGATTGTGCATGCTCTACCCATTTCAAAGCCTTATTCATTTCTTGTGAATGACACATGAAGTCTACGAACTCAGCTAAGCTATCATCTTAGTCTGCAGTGTTGATTGGAAATAGAAAGGGTTAATCTAGACCAGGGACTACCTTCAGAAGAGCTTACATTTCGAGCTAATGTGAAGAAAAGACACACTTTCAGCGTAAGGTTTGTTCTTGAAACGCATTAGGGTGCCCAGAAGATACGTAGCACTTACGATAACTATGGGTTATGTTTGTGAATATAGGTATAAGGCTTCCAGTGTGGAGGTGCGCGTAAGTAAGGCGCACGTAAGACAGCGTTTGCGGTTGTTCCGCCTCCCCCTTTCTTGTGGGTGGCGTGCAGGAGCACCAGGACTACGAGGTGGTGCAGTCGACCAACCCGGAGCTGAACAAGGCGGTGGTGCGGGTGACCGTGTCGCACGAGGACCACCGGCAGGTGGTGCAGTACGTGCACCCCTCGGACGCCCACCTGCTGGGCCAGGCCGAGCTGCTGGTGGTGGACGAGGCGGCCGCCATCCCCCTGCCCCTGGTGCAGAAGCTGCTCGGGCCCTACCTCGTCTTCCTCTCGTCCACCATCAACGGGTGGGTGCCGCCCCCTCGGGCCACCCTCCAAGTACGGCACGACAGCGTTCGCACGATTGATGCTCGCGGGTGATTGCTTGCAGATGGGTGGATGTCAAAGGCACCTGTTGACAGCGTGGGAGGAGCTGTTTCAGTCTCATCAAATTGGGGCCACGTTGTGTGTGTGTGCTTCGCGAGGAGCATTGTACCATTGTTGGACTGACTGTGTTGGGAATGTTGTCAACTTTTCCAATTGTAAAGAAGGCGGCTTGGCAATGGAAAGTTAAAGAACATTTTTAAAAGCCAAATCAGTTTTTTTTTCTGTAAAGTATCATGTTTTTTGAGATAAAAGCATCGCTGCCTTTTTCTCTCCCAAAAAGTGCATTACGCATTCTTGTACCTGTAAAATGCTCATGCATAGTGATTGTGCAGGCATTAATTGAGCATTGCCCGTTCGTAGTTTATTGACCACTTGAAATCAGCACACAAACCTGTTTTCATGTGGCCTGGACCATGTCTAGGTACAAATTTTTGTCTAGGGCGCCTTTGTCTGGTGCTTCAGCCTTTTCTTGTGTCTCTGTTATCAGGTATGAAGGCACGGGAAGGTCATTGTCACTGAAGCTGATTCAGCAGATTCGACAGCAGTGCACTGTCTCATCAAGCGAAAGCAGCAAGTCCGTTGGAGGTGAGCCTATGAGTGCTTGATTGTTTCATATCATCCAACTTGACATCTAAAAATGTTTAGCTGTTGCTAGATGGCAAGAAACAATCTACAAATAGTCTCACATTGCATTTAAAACTTTGTCTCCCTACTCTTGGGGTATTTAGCACTAAAAAGCCCAATTTTAAAAATGTAAGTGTAATCTAATCTGTTTGTTGAATGGTTTGTGTTTAGCCCTTTCTTTGGGGATAAGAATACGGTACTCACGCTGTAGGTCATTTTCTGAACAGAGATCTCACTTAAAATAGCAATTTGAAGGTGCTGCTTGCTTTCTGAGATGGTCTTTGGAATGATAAAAACGCAAGTTTGGTGTCTGTAAGTGAAGGAAGAAAGCTGGTGCATGTACAGCACCATGCAGTCTTTTGTATCTGAGGAGGTTTCCAAAGGCTGTCAGAGTGCATCTCACAGTGATTGCTTAGAAGGCCTTGAGACGCACAAATCATAATGCTCTTGGGGTGACCTGCATCCATCTGCCGAGTTGACTGTTGTAAATACAATTAAACCCGGTTATATCGAACCAGTAAAAAAATACCAAAGTTCGATGTAGCGGATAACTCGGTATAAGCAAGCTAAGGAATAGGATGTCACAGAAGCACATACCAATAAAGAAACACTTTTTGATGAAACTGCCTTGCTTTCACACAAAATAGACCTGTAACATCTGCTTGAACAACCTCGCTGCCCGAGACAATACTGACTTCTCCACAGTGTCTGAAGAGTCGGAGCAGCTGAGGCAGCAACCTTACACATTTGCAAAGAAGCGCCGGACTAGTGCGAGTGCTCCAATCACTTCAGATGTTGTCGACAAAGGATCACTGCGGTTTTCCTGCTTGCACCCGCTTTCACTTGCTCTCGATAAATGTTGGCAATGTAGCCTTCCAAACTCTCCCATGGTCGCGGCACCATGATCCACACTCACAAACTCACCAACTATTGATCTGGCAACGATGTCCAGAAATTCTGGCTGCTTGCTCTACACTTCGGCAACACTGGCAAGGGGCTTCGTTGCACTCCTCAGGATCTTAAAAGACATCACCGGCGCGCACACGTCTGCAGACTTGATGCAATTTCGGGCTGTTTCTTTAGTGACATTTGCCCAGAACCTACTTCAAGAAGGTGATCTCGGGAATCTCATGCATCATCGCAGGGACATCCAACTTCTCACCACGTTCGACCAGGTTTACGATTGCCAGCTTTACGACAAAAGGCAAATTCTGCTTCTTTGTGCTAGCTAGAGCCACTAAAATAAGCCTTTATTTAGTGGCACTAGAGCTAGCCACCATAGCTACCCTTCAGAAGCCCACAAAATGTGAAAGCTGCAAACTCAATGAATAAAAAAAAAAAAAAAAGCCTTTCAGGCAGGCCAGGATCATTTTTTGCAAGGCGGGGTGTCACCGGCTCGCCCTACACGGTGCAGTGGTGCAGTCACGGTCACCATAGGGACAGTGAAGGGAAGGAGGAGAAAGCCGCCCGCTGCTCACGAGCAGCTGGGCTAAACCACTTTTGGGGGTGTGCCGGTGGGGTTTCTCCTCCGCCCCGAGGAAAAGTGAACTTAGAGGGGGTGGGAGGTTGGGGGGGCACTTCTGCATCATTTGGGGTTCGATATATCGGCAGCTGCTGGTATGTTTGTTCGATATAAGCATACTTTTTGCTATACTGTATATTGTCACTGCAGATATACGGTGGCCAGGAAATAGTTCGATATAAAGGATCATTCGATGTAAACGGGTTCGATATGGTCGGGTTCGACTGTAGCACAATCCTCTGTTCAGTCTGAGCAAGATCTGGGCTGGGCATCCTTAATTAAAGCACATTCTTGCCTTTCCTCATTTGACGTGTTTTTAAGTGCGTGTAATGTGTTTACAGAGATGTATTTATGGTTACTAAGACCTGCTTACGCCAAATGCTTTCTACTGATAAGTTACGTGTAGAGACCTGCATGTGTTGCCTTACCCTAAACCTTCAATTTCACATTTTCTGCATCTCTTAAGCGAGGCATGGTAAAAGTGTGTTTTAATTAAGACTGTCCCGACCAGATCTTGCCCAGATCAGCCCCTTGCTTTTTTTTTTTTTTTTCCCTCTCTTCTTCTTTTGTTGACTTATGTGCTCTTGTAGAGATGTGCACAGGAGAACCCACTTTCCCCTATTGGGCCAAAGAGCCATCCTACAATAAATAAACACTTTTCATTCATTCCTTCATGCTAGGAGTTCTTTCATGACCAAGCTAGCGCATGAGCATTCACGCGAGTTCCCAACGTGCTGCCGACATTGCAGTGCCACGCCCCTTGGCCTCTCCTTCCAGGGCGGTCTCTGCACGAAGTGTCGCTCAGCGAGTCCATCCGGTACAAGCCCGGGGACCCCGTGGAGAAGTGGCTGAACCAGCTGCTCTGCCTGGACGCGGCACTGCCTCCCGCCTCGGGCTGCCCCCCACCGCAGGAGTGCCAGCTATATCCTTGGCAGCACTGGTCGGCCTCCCAGGTGCAGTGTACTATAGAAGGTAAGGTGTGTCGTGCGGGGGGAAAAAAACCAATGGAGTGCGTGGGTCCCTCTTGCGATGAAAAAAATGTATGGAGCGCGGGCGCTCCCCAGAGAACTCCTGTTGCAGCCAGCGCCAGCTGTAAGTTTTTAAATCAAACTGGACAGTCATTTGATGGGCTTTATAAAACTTTGTCATGAAATAAACAAATATGACTATTTAGGGCAGTAAATCAGGATTGATTTAACAAACAAAGCTTCTAAAACCAACTGGTAAGCAGTGGCCACCAGGAGCTCTGCTTACAACAGGAGTTCCTCAGCAGAAATTTTCATCGCAAAAGGGACTCTCTAATCGGTCCGAAACGACACACCTCTCTCTTCTAGTACACTGTATCCTAGGGCCCTCACCCACCCCACCTCCCGCCAGGCAGGGCCGTTCTCGAGTAGTGGTCAGGAAAACATGCCGATCCATGCTAGAGTTAGGAAAATGTTCACTAGGGCAATTTAAATGTATTGCTCAACTGCATTTTTGTGCTGCATGTAATAATATGTTATTTGTTATAACATAAGTTTATGAGGAAGTACATGTGTTGCTGCAGAATAACATTTTTGATTGCTTCTTGCCAGAGAATCCCAGATACAATTCCTTATTCTAGCTGACTTCAGCAGCAATGCAAAACATTGTCTTTGCAATAGTGCACATGAGTGAGTGCAAGGTCTTTGTTTTAAACATGGTGGCTCTTGGGTCTGGGTGGGTAACGGAGGCAGCTACAGTTTCTGACCGTTCCTTTTGTTTTCTAGGGTGATCGAAAATTCAGATATTTTTGTGGGGTCTGTCTACAGTAGTTACAGACCAGGGTTTTTCAGAAACTCTGTTTTTCCAACATGTTACCATCCCCATTAGGGCCCCAAAAAATTGTTCAACTGTGTTTGGGCGCATCATTTGATCGTCAACTGTTTCCCTCAGCAAAATTTAAATGTTTGAATTAGGGGTGTGTGAATATTGATTAGTAACTTTCGAATCACATATTGCATCAAATTCAGAAAAACAATCTTTTTTTTTTTTTTCCCCAGGTCTCGATATATTCTATAAATTTTTGTGCAAACGCAGAAGCTACTTCGCATGTTCGGGAGACATTACGTTCTTTTTCAAGCCGGAGAACCCACTTTTCAACTTGCATTCGCAGCGGTCCAGTTGCCAAACTACGAAGCGGTACTCCAGAAATCTGGAGCAGGAATGGTTTGCCTTTGAAAAAAAAAAAGAATTGCGCTGGAGCTGCTTTACTGCAATGGTAAGCAACGACTAGACAGCGCCTCGTAACACCGATACGAGGAGCCCCCTGCAGGCTTGAACAATCAGATTTGAAAACACGGTGCCACCACAATCATGGAACACGATGAGGCAATTCTTCGGAAGCACATGAGCAGTGTGGGCTGCATGAAGCGTGAATGATAAGTTGCGGAAGGAAAGCTCGCAGTACAGTTGCCGTGCACGAGCCTGTGCTCGCTCTTGCGGTCTAAGAAAACAAAATAAAACAAAAAAAAACACGCAATAAACATACACCAACTGCATTAATAATAGCCAGAACTGCTTTTGCTTTTAAATTAACGGAGGCGCTGTCAAAATGGCGGTTATCTTTACCAGAAGCTGCCCTAGCATGTAAACATCTGGTCGTGAAATTCAAAATGGCGGTTACGTCTGCGGGATTTGGATGAAACTTGTCGAGCAGACGGTGTAGCAGCAGTGCGTTAGCGTGCGCTAACCTCTCTCGCTTTGGCAAAGCCGGGCACATTCACAAACTCCACTCAACTATTCGAATAATCGAATAGTAGATATTCAATTCGCAAAGTGAATTATTTGTGGAGGTACTATTCAATTCGTATTTGAGTATTTGCACACCCCTAATAGGTATGGATTTCTGCTCTCCCTTGTGTCTGCAAGGGCAGTCTTTTCTTACCAACCACAGTGGCAACTTGGCTTTAATTCAGAGCCATTTTTCTGATGGGGCGAAAGAGTAAAAATGGCCGAGGTGCCTCCGCTCCCTGGCTGGTCTAAACGAATCTGCAGTCCTCCCCCAGCACGGCACGCCCCGTGCCTCCGGTGGTCCTTGTGTGGAGTGCCCTTGACTCGCTCTTATTCCGTCGGGGTGCACGTTCTACGTGAACCGGGACACCCTGTTCAGCTACCACCGGGCCTCGGAGGCCTTCCTGCAGCAGGTGGTGTCCCTGTACGTGGCCTCGCACTACAAGAACTCGCCCAACGACCTGCAGATGCTCTCGGACGCCCCCGCGCACCACCTCTTCGTGCTGCTTGCACCCGTCCAGCCCAACGCCAAGGCCCTGCCCCAGGTGCTCTGCGTGCTGCAGGTACGGCCAGCAAGCGCGGCACAGCAACGAGCTGCGTTGGAGAAAGGAATGTCTGCACTGCTTCTCGTACTGGGCACTTTGCAGCACTGGGCGAGGGCGATACGATACAGAGAGAACATGCCTGTGTTGGGTATACAGTGTAGACCATTTATAACGTAACCACTTATAGTGCGGGACCGGATATAACGTGGGTTTTTGTGACTACCAGTTTGCCTCCCATAGAACTCAGTGCATAAGCATACCGCTTAAAATGCGGTTGGACGAAGCACAATACCGTTTATAGTGCGGTTTTCTGGCGGGTCTGCTGATCGAACAGCAGTCTCTCCTCTAACTTTGACACACGAGGAAAAAATAGCATCCTTTGGTTCACGCGTACGGGATAACCACAATTGTCCTTGCTTGACGCACCTTGGAAAATAGCGACCCAATAAAATCTGATAGCAACGGGGAGAGTCCGCGTCTGCGCATGACAAGTTGTTTCTCATGGACCGCATGGCCCGTTTTCGCACACGATTCGTGTACGTCGGCTATGCGCGTGCATTTTTTTCAAGCTCGCGTCGACGATTCCGCGCTCATGGTGGCTTCTTCGCGTGGCAGTGGGAGGAGCCTGACCACTTGCACCAATGGCGAGACGTGCACCTAATGGCAGGAGATTCGTAGCGTTCCAAGCAGCCGGCTGGCCGCACCAGAGATGTTTAGGCTTACCACCATGGTATTTTTTGATGGGCGCTTTCGCAACCAGTGTGGATGGCAGTTTATATTCCACTTTTCGCCCAGATTATCAGCTCTTTGCTTGCGTGAGCATCCTCGCTTGCGCCTCGTGCGGCATTTCAGCGAGCAGTTAGAAGTGGTCGCTGGAGCCGCCTGCACCGTTTCACGGCCAGTGCCGATGCCATGTTGCCGCCTTTTACCGTGCCGCACGCACCACGCCAGTTGCATCCGCGCTGGCGCCGCCTCGCCTGCCGCGTGCACGGCCCGTTTTGCCCCGAAAAAAATCGCTTCATGCGGTTCACGCTTTAAAACGACCTGCATAAGCCACCGCTCTTTCCCTTTCCGAACAAGTGAGCCGCGCGAAAAAGATTTCCACTGCCAGTACGTTGCGCTGATAAGCAGCTGCCTTTGGCGTCGGGAACACGAGGTGGGGTTAAAAAAAAATCCCGCTGGCGTTCTGATCTCGTCCTGCGGTATCTGTTCATGGATGCTAAAAACGCAGCCACGATCCTTCAAAACACAAACACAACGGAAGTTAAAGCCGCGCTCGCCGTTTGTAAGACCGCACTTGCAATAGAGCCTGCAGCACTGGCTGATGTGAAGAAAAAAAAAAAGAAAACGAAATAAAGACCGTGCCTTTGTTTTTAAGTGCTGTGCGTTTCAGCGATGATAAATATAGAATGACTTGAAAGGTAGGTTGCGATGTGGTTGGATTCGCGCATGTTTTGGTTATAGTGCGGATTTTTGTGGCTCCCGCGACATACGTTATAAGCGGTCTACACTGTTCATTCTCTCGGGAAAAGTGGCTACCTGTTGAACCCGCTTCCACAATTTATATGTTTGCTACCTTCACGTTTGTAATAGAAAGCTCCGTGAAAGTATGGTTCTAAGTAAACTTATTTAGGATCTGGACATTTCCTTCTAAATGTGATTCTTTTTTTTTTTTTTTTCCAGAACAGCTTTATTACAGCCACCATCTTGCGACAAGCAGCTCTGCTCCTTAGCATACACACACACACACACCTGGAGGTTTGCTGTACATGGGTGGAAAGTCGCTTGGTCGGCCTTGTTATTATACCTTTGCGGAATCATGCAGTCAGTTGTGTGACTCATTCTGTGTTATGCTTTTGCTTCATCAGATCCTTACCTTTCTCCTCTCTCATTCAGGTCTGTTACGAAGGTGGCATTTCCAAGTCCAGTGTGTCCGACAACTTCTCCCGTGGACGGAGGGCTCATGGAGACCTCATTCCTTGGACAGTGTCACAACAGGTGATCTTAGTCTAGCCAGTGCTGAGCAAAGGCAGTAGAGGCGTCGTCACGAATAGGCTGTGTCCTGAAAGTGGTTGCTACAATGGCGTAGGCTGAAGTGGCAAATTAGCATGTCTTGCTAACTCTTTCATTCAGCCAGCAAACCACTTTTGATACCATGTGCACTATCTATTCTTTGGGTTATATCTATTTTAAGCTATTTTCACCACATTAATGTTGTGAGACTGTGGGGTAAACAAACTTTGGTTCGAAAAGGCACGGTTAATTATTTTTTTTAAAGATATTATCTAAAGCTTTGAGTTGAATGGAAGTTGTCAAGCCAGTAAGAAATTTTTTTCTCTAGAGGTTGTAAACGTGCTACCATGGGAACAACCACCCTGTGCCACTATTTTAAACAACGCTGTCAGCTTGTCCTTTTAATTGCCTTGTGCAGGAAAACAACAAAAATAGCCTCCTTTTCTATGCTTCGCGCCTTTTGTGCTATCAGAAATACCTGCGATTTGCATGCTCACATAATTTTTCCTATGCCAGTGCGGCTATGTTTGTGACTCATCATGGTAATGTAGTGCTGAGGGTAGGTTTTTTACGAGGTGCCTTTTACAACCACTGCACGTGTTGTTTCATCCTTTCCTCTCCAGTTCCAAGATGAGGAGTTTGCTGGCCTGGCTGGTGCCCGTGTCGTCAGGATTGCCACGCACCCAGAGTACCAGAGGGTCAGCTTTTTATCCTCTTGCGCACATCTTGGCTTTCATAGAACACTTTCAGCTGCTCAAAAAAAAAGGAATAAACATAAGATGTTTTCTAGGCTTAAGACCTTATCCTTATATTTTCACTTGATTGTTATATTTTTTGTAATTTTAAAGTGTAATGTCGAGGCATGTGCAAATGGAGATTGTGGCTTTTGAAGCAACTACGAAGTGAAAAATGATTTGCTATGGATGTTTTCGAGTTGAAGCAAATAAGTTGCAAAAACTAGAACTTACAATACGTGGCCATGCCTCACTAAACAAAAAGGCCCAGAGAGCCTATGTAGAATTTTTCCGGTGGCGTAATAATCAGCAGCAAGCACAAGTCAGTATTCTTTCTGTTTTCACTTAGTTGATGGTTTGAACACAGCTCTGTCTCTTGAACACGCGGCTCAAATTTTTGTCTCTTGTATGCGTGTCCCGTAGGTCCACTTTCCTTGCTACAAATTAAATGAAAATTTGTAATGCCATCTGGCCAAAGCCTCACAGACGCGCCTTAAAACCAGCAGTGACCTAGTGGCATGCTGTTGCCACTCTACATTCACAACCCTTTGCACATAGACTCTGTGATGATGTCAGGGTTCAGGTGTTATGAACGAGACGACGCACACGTGACAAGCAAAGAACGAGAGGCAACACGGGTCGGCGACAGGACCTCTCAATAACATCTCAAGAGGTAACAAGTTCTTTGGAAAGTTCTCCGGAGAACTATTCTGGTTACGTTGGTGATTCAGAGCCCAGTCAGTGTCTAAGAGAGTGTCTAAAAGCTAATCGATTTCGCTAAGTCACAATGAACAGTCGCTATGTGCGAGTTCAAGAAAATAAAAACAGTTTACACACCAAAAATTCGTGCAAGTCACTATGAAAAGTTCTTATGACATAAAAACTGTTCACGCTGTTCTTTCAAGCTAGCTCACAAGTCCTGTTACGCGTTAACTCGAAAACGTTCCTAGCTAACAAATGGAAAAGTCTACTGCGGGCAATGCTTAACTGCAAGAACAAAAGAAAGCACACAGAGCTATATACAGCCGGAAATCATTGTTCAGAGTCATATTTCCAGGTCCATGCATGCGTCTACACCAGAAAAGCCTGCAGTTGCCTATGAAATCTGGCGCCTCTTCCGCGTCGGGCAGCATGACTCTCTGCTGTGAAAGACGCTCTGATTTCCTTTCATGCGTTTCTTGGGTGTTCAGGTTCAAGCAATCCGGTAGGAGACGGGCTGTCTTGAACTCTTGGAAACATATCACGTTGTTTGCACCTGTGTGGCTTTCTCCTCTTTTTGCATTTGGGTTTAACCCATGGTTTCTCAAAGTGGGTTCCGCGGAACCTAGGAGTTCCGCAGGCCCCTCCTCGGGGTTCCGCGGGCCACTGATAAATTTTCCCTCGTTCCACACTCGCCAAGTAACTTAGGTAGATGGCGAAGCCGAGGTGCGATCGATCTAAGGAGCCTCCATTACGCATGCCCGAGTGTCAGCAAGCACATCTCAGTGCACAACACAAAGGGGCGAGCTTTGCAGAAGCTTGTAGTCAGCCAGACTCTGAAAATGGGCCGCGTGGTTAAACTATTGCACTTGAATCTCTGCCTTATTACCCCCCTGCGCATGTCTCCTGTTTGGAGATAGGTGCCGCTAGCGTACGCGCTCGCATAAAGTCGATATTCACCAGCAATAAATTCAAAAGCAAGCAAGCTTGCTTTTTTTTTTTTAATTTATTGCACGTGAATGTAGCGTGAACGGAATGAAAAATGGCGGGGGGGGGGGGGGGTTCCCTGGCACTTAACGGAGCTTAGCAGGGTTCCCTGGGACCAACATGCCTGAGAACCCCTGGTTTAACCCATTTGCGCAAATGCTTGTGCGGAGTTGTTTTACCCTGTGTATGACATCGCAGGGTGATCCGGATAGCGGCGGTTGGTCTTGCGTAAAGGTTGCACAACCTTACACTCCTACGAAGTAATGAGCCCATTGAAAATCTCTCAGCTTGGCACATCACATGGCATTTGCTTTTGCGGCTCAGCTTAGGCAAACATCGAGTCTCGCAATGGTTAAAACGCCCTTGACGATCTGGCTGTTAGGATACACGGCTATTATGCGGAGTACAGGCAGGTGTTTTGATTCGTGGCCGAATACATCGCAGTCGTCTTGTCGCTCTTTCATTTCCGCGGTAGCCTTTGGGAGAGCAAAAACATCTCACTGACACCTTGGAGTTCTTTTGGAATAATGACTTCCGGGGCACTTTTTGAACAGGCTTCGAGACTAAGTGAACCCTGTCGCTCATTTGCCTCAGCACCTTCTGCGTTAACGTCATCTGTGCCAGGTGCTTATAAGTCAAGCTTTCTTTGAACAGGCACTGAGCTACAAACTGGGTGGCTAGGTTTGGAGCCTGACACATGTACGGGGGTATGAGATATGTCGGGAGGGCGAGCGAGGCGTATGCGCGATTCGAGAGCGGCGGTTTTCCTCTTGAGGGCGGCTATCCTTCGTTCCTCCTCGTCCTTCCTCCTCATACTCTCCGAGTGCCTTTCCTCTTCATCTTTCTTTTCCTGATATTGCCCCAGGATCGCTTCTTTGTGCTCACTACCTTGTTGTAATAGAACAGCATCGACACCAAGTCACCTCGCCTCCCTACTCAAAGCTAGTTCCTCGTTTAGCTTCATCTTCTCCGTATCGAAGTTGTTGCAAAGCGCTGCTCCCATCAGTCCCAAGTTTTGCCCAGCTTTCATTATTCTTTCCAGACCCGCTAGATACATTTTGGAATATTTGGGTAATTGTAAGGTTAACAGCAGCTGGACTCCTCTCTATGAGTGATAACACGCGAATCCTGGCAGACTCCTGCTGTCTTAGTACCAGCAATTCATGAACTTTATTTTTGACGTCTGCGCATCAGCAAGTTTTCAGCATCCATGCAGTGGCACCTATCGTGGCATTTGTTCAAACTCCCCATTCGTGTAACCTGCAACACAGCTTGCACTGCCTGAAATGCGGCCTTAATTGACCTCTGTCCTCCAAGTTGCACATTTTTCTGCACCACCTTCTCGTCCTACCCCCTGGTGTGCAGATGGGCTACGGCCTGCGAGCCCTGGAGCTGCTGACGGAGTACTACCTGGGCCACATACCCAGCCTGGATGAGGAGGGGAAGGGGCCAGCCACCGACCTGTCCGAGGAGAACGGGCAGGGGGAGGGGCTGAGCGAGCGACTGGAGCCCCGCAAGGCCCTGCCCCCCTTGCTGCTCAAGCTGAGCGAGAAGCGTCCCGAGCAGCTGGACTACCTCGGCGTCTCCTACGGCCTCACCGCAGACCTGCTCAAGTGAGCCTGGGGGGGACCTCTTCGCAGGCAGGGGCCTCCTTCCCTGCTCCTGCCCATACAGGGGCAGTCTCTCGCGGGGGGCTGGAGCAGTTGGTTTATCACCAGCGCCTGTATGTTGGGCAGGACAGGGGCTAACCACATGCACCCTATTCTGCAAGGACAGGGAGGGAATGACGGGGACTGCTGCCATACAACACTGCATCGACACACTCCAGTAGCACAAGCTGCCACAAATAAATGATGTACGGGATTGTAACAAACAACATTATTAGTTGATTGCAATTTTTAAACAGTGTTGAGGATTTGGTGTGTCGCACAGACTTTCCTCGAGCTGAAATCCTATATTTTTTGCATTTGTGAGGCGATATTCACACTGGGTAGCCTTGCAGAGGAGAAATCTGGGTGAAAGTGTGGCGTCGCCGCAGATGGTCTTCTACTCCGCGAGCTCCTCTGCTCACACAGGGTTGTCAAATGGGTATCAGTGCTTGCAAACCATATTGGTCACCAATCTCTAAACCAGAGCAGAGCTGTTTTAGCAGCCGTTTCCACTAAAGCCCCTCCGTACTGCTCTCATGCACCAACCAAAAAGTGGGCTGTGGATGTGATGCAGGCAATGCAAGGGGCCTGCATTGATTAGAGGGCAACATGTGGCAGTGAGTGGGGAAACACGTGTCCAGAACAGCAGAGTTGCCCGCAGATGTTTATCCTTACCGTTGTGGTGAATGCTTGATTTCAGCATTTTTAGGCGGCGCAGATGACACCTTATAGCTTGAGTTTCAGCTACGAAGTCAAACCCAACTATATCGAACCCGTTTACATCAAATTATTCGTTACATCAAACTATTTCTGGTCATTGTATATTTGCACGGAGAATATATAGCCAGAATTGTGCCTAATTCGAACAAAAACACTAGTGACTCCCAATATATTGAATGCCAAATGCCACAGAAGTGTCCCCCCAAGTTGGCTTTCTCTCGTGGCGAAGAAGAAATTTCGCCGGCACACCCCTAAAAGTTCGGTTGTTCATAAGCAGCAGGTGGCGCTTCTCCCCCCCCCCCCGTTTTTCTCGCTCTTTCTATTGTGACTGCGTCGCCGCACCGTGTAGGGCGAGCCATCGACACCCCTATGTAAAAAATGATCATGGCCCACCTGCCATGCTTTTTTTTTTTTTTTTTCGTTCGTTGTGTTTGCATCGTTTGCGCTTTGTGGACTCTCATCCAAAGTGTAGCGGTGGTGGCTAGGGCTAGTGTCACTAAAGAAAGGCTCATTTCACGGCTCTAGCTAGCTTTTAGCGGCCCAATTTGCCTTTAGCTGGGAAGCTGGCAATAGTAAGCCTAGTCGAACGTAGTGAGAAGTCAGACGTCCCCGTTGCGCATAAGATTCCCAAGAGCACCCACCCTCAGCTTGATCAGCAGGGAGCGCAGATTAACCTTCTCGAAATAGGTGCTGGGCAGACGTTACCGAAGAAACCGTCCAAAATTGCTTCGAATCGGCCACTTTGGCGTGCCGGTGATGTCCTTGAAAATTTGGAAGAGTGCAACAAAGCCTATGCCGGTGTTGCCGAAGTGTGGTGGTGCGAGCTGTCAAAATTTCTGGACGCTGTTGCGGGATCAATGGTCAGCGAGTGTGTGGGTGTGGATGATGGTGTCGCGACCATGGGAGAGTTTGTAGGACTACATTGTCAACGTTGTACTGAGTGCAAGTGAAAGCGGGAACAACAAGAAAAGTAACGACGATCCTTTGCCCACAACTTCCGAAGTGATTGGTGCACTCGCACTTGTTTAGCGCTTCTTTGGAGCTGCTCCAACTCTTTAGTCACTGTGGAGAAGTGCATACTGTCTCAGGCTGCGAGGTTGTTCAAGCAGGAGAAGATACAGTTCTGTTTCGTGCAAAAGTAAGGCAGTTTCATCAATAAAGTGTTTCTATAATTAGTATGTGCTTTTATGCACCGAATTTCTTAGTATGCTGATATTCAATCGTTCCTTATATCGAACTGATAGTTGTTTTATTGCAAGTTAGATATTCAAACATCGAACTGATAGTTGTTTTATTGCAAGTTAGATATAACCGGGTTTGACTGTATTACTATCCTTTCCCATATGTGCAACTTTGTTTGCGACCTGCACCACTTCATGGCCATAGCCAATGCAATGGGTTCGCTGCCACCTGTGCTGCACACCACGCAAATGCTATCCACAGCTCCTTTAGTGTGTCTGTCGTGTTTGCGGCCAAATTTCGTCTCCTGTTTTTATTTCTTCTAGTTGCGAAAATCAGGAACGTGTTAGAAAAGAGTAAACATTATGAAATGCAATAAAAAAAATAAGGAAAAAGAAAGGCTTGTACATTGCTTCGAACATTGCTTAACGTGATAGAGATGGCTTGTTAAAGAATATCCCAAGAATCTTGCTGACAGCGATTGTTGCCTTGACTGGTTATGTTATCGGGGGCAGAGTTCAGACCTGTTGCATGTCTTCTTAAGCAGTGGTCACGTCTGTCTGTCTATTATGCTTGGTACTGGCACATGTGCTGTGCTTGGGAAATGGAATTTTGTTCACCAGTTTGCTTCGTCAGTGTGTGAGGCAGTGGTTTCAAGTTTTGAATTAATGCAGTTCACATTTTGCAGGTTTTGGAAGAAAGCAGGGTACATTCCAGTCTACCTGAGGCAGACCCCGGTAAGTTCTCGCAATGTTTACCACCTCTTGCCTCTGAAAAGTCTCTGCTGAGCTTGTGTATATGTGGACCCTGTCCTGTAATGTTTGAAACCGCACATTGGGCAGGGTGGTGTGTGTCTGGCTTCAGACAGATTTTTGTTCGTACATATGTTATGCCACATCGTCGTCATCACCGTCATGACTTGCTCCTTGCATCAGCATTAGGGGGAATGTGTAATCTTGGCCTCACTGGTCTCACCAGTGAGGGGTGAGACAAGGAGTGGAATTGGGATGACGCTGTTCTCAGTGAGATGGCAGATGAGTAGACGGTATCAAGGAATGATTCACGATTGTCTCTCTCTGGCGCTTTTAAGGGTGGTATCATGATTCATCGCATTGTAAAGAACAAGGATATCTCATGAATATGCTTGCTGCTTGCCTTCACTCTGACCGACTTTTTCTACACGAGAATTGACCTTTTTTTTGGGGTCCCTCGATGTGATTGAGTCCGTTTTTTCAGCCAATACATCGCCCTGTATGCCAGTTACTGAAGCCATAGTGCAGTAGTAGCCCCAATCCCTGATCTGTACTGATCCCCGATGTGACGTCCCTTGGCAGAACAACCTGACTGGGGAGCACTCGTGCATCATGCTCAAGTGCCTGCAAGAGGGCGCCCAGTGGCTGCCGGAGCTCTGGAAGGACTTCAAGCGCCGCTTCCTCTTCCTCCTGGGCTACCAGTTTCGGGAGCTCGTGCCCGCCACGGCCCTCAGTATGCTCCGGAACCCCGTGGACGACGGCATCCCGCCCAAGGGTGGGTCCCGCTTCACTGCTCTGGCCAGTGGCATTGCCATCGCACATCACAAGGCAACCCTAGGTCGAGCAGAAATCAAAGCTGGTAGCACTGAGATAAAGGAAAAAAAAAAACATTTTTTTTCTTTCTCTCTTTCTCCTGCCAAATCCTTGTCTGTTTATCTCGGATTTCAACAATTCATGCTTGGTGGATGCATCTTTCATGGCAAAGCAACTGTCCAAAAATTATCTGTGTTCATTTTTGTTCTAAGACAAGCGGGTGGTTATCCCTTGAACCCCGACGTATGCACTTTGTCCCGGTCATGTTGCGAATGCTGCGCCTTGCTCTGCAACCATTTACTCACTTTTTTATAGGTTGTAAGTGAGGACACCAGGCAAGCATTACAGAGCCAACTTCTAAATTCGGCCTCGTTGATTTGATTTTGTGCTTGATGTGTTCAACTTTATGGATCCAGTTTGAGGGTAAACTTGGACTATGCACTATAGCTGCAGTTAATTGTATTTTCTGCTGAATTTGAACAAATTTTAGCAGCCCTATAAGGATTGAAGTGTTTGGTGTGAATGTTCTTGTTGCAACTATGTTTTTTCTGAGCACTTCTATTTTTGCCAAAATCTTGAGTATTGTATAATTTTGATACCACCACAGAGGCAGTGTGTGAAATAACTACAGTGGAATCTCGGTCATACGAATCTCTAGGGGCGGAAAAAATATTCGTATCACCCGAAAATTCGTATCATCAGAAAACGAGAAAAAGTGGATTAGTGCCGCGGCGGCGGCTAATCAAAGACAGGCGGCGGCATCATGGCCGTGAAGAGGTGCAAGTAGCTTCCGCGACCGCTTGTAACCTTTTGTTAAAACGCAGCTCAAGGTGTAAACTAAATTGCTCATGCGGGAAAGGAGCTCACAGTGTGGGAGAAAACTGCATTATAAAACCCCATCCTCGCCAAATATCCGCAGAGGTGGCCCAGCCAGCTGCTGCGAGCGCTTCGAAATTGCCGCCATGAGGCACACGTCTCCCCATTGGCGCAAGTCGTGAGGCTTCTCCCACTGCCGTTCGTGGCAACCGAGGCAGAGGCTGGCGCTGGGGTGCCGGCCCGAATTGTCAACGCGGGAGTCGAAAGAACGCGCTTATCGTTGACACGACGTGCGCGCACGAACCGCATGCGATTCATGCACATCGGCGTTGCGCGCGCATTATTACGCCCACGTTGACGGTTTCGCCCCCGCGACAGATTCTACCTCGCTCGAAAAATGACGCCCAACGCACGCGGCAGTGGGAGGGGCCTGCTGACTTGCGCCAATGGCGAGGCGCGCTCTTCATGGTGGCAGTTTAAAAATGCTCCGGACAGCCCGCTGGCCCCGCCGCCGGAGATGTTTAGGCTTACCACGGTTGTGGATATTTGATTGACACTTTTCCTAGCCACGCGGACGATGCTTTATAGTGTCGTTTTCGCCCACATTATCAGCTCCTTACTGTGCAAGCAACTTCATTTGTTCCAGAAGCGGTCGGTCGAGCTACCCGCACAACTTCGCGGCCGGTGACGCCGCCATGTTGGCGCCGCTTGCCACACCGCGCGCAGCATGCAGATGGTATTCACAGCATAGCGTTTTCATGAGCAGAAAACACTCCATGCGGTTCACACTTCAACATAATCGACGCGAAAGTGGCGCAGGCAACACGGCAAGGCGACAACAGGGTAACTAGAGCGCGGGGCATAGCAAGTTGGGCATAGACTTCAGAAGAGAGAAATGAGGGAACGCTTGATTGCCGTGGTTTATTCAAAAAGTGTAATACAAAAAAGGAAGCTGGAGGCACCCTCAGCTGCAGCCAGCGGAAACGAAAGGTACAGAGAGAAGAGATTGTAGCGGCCCGCGGGAGATAAAAGAAGGGAGGAAGAAAGACCAGGCGTCGAGAGGGCGGAAACGTTCTGTTCGTTCGGAACAGCACCTCTCCTGCCGCTATTGTAAACACCCCACGAGGAGGATTACCGTCAGCGGGGGAGGACTAATGCTTTTGTGCTCGCGCGCAACCAAGGCCCCATGGCCGCACCAACGCTCCCGCCTCCCGTCCACGCCGCAGTCGTCTGCTCGCGTCTCGCGTGTTCGTATCACCCGCACCGGAGTGGTAAATACGTACGGATCATCCGAATTTTTTTACATTGCATACAATGCATTTTCACCGGGGAATTTTGAAAATTCGTATCACAGCGAAATTCGTATCAACTGAATTCGTATCACCGAGATTCCACTGTACTTCTGTTGGTTGTCACTCCATATACAGGCAAACATTCTAGCTTGACATTTGTAGCAGTAGGGAAAATGTTGGCAGAGGAGGAGCTGGCACCATCACAAAATAAACGAGCCCTGATTTGCTTCATCTAGGCAGTGTTCTAGTCCACCACTGGAGCTTTTCAGTTCCAGGATTTTATTGTTTGCAAAAGGAGTTTCATTGCTATCACATTTTTGCTCCTACCTAAGTTGTCATAGAACTCAAGCACTTGCAACTGACTGGTGTAAGCGCAGATCAATCAGAAAGCTGTGACACGATAGCTTACCACCACCGTTGAGCTGTAAGAGTGGCCTGTGTTGAGATACACTTAGATCACTGCACACTTCTGTGTTCGTTAAGTGAATCCAGAGACCCGGCTCCTCGGCTGGGGTGGTGAAATGCTTGTTAGGCTACCTGCATTTCTTTAGACGTACGCTTTCCTGTAATGTACACCCTATTGCTTGGTCCGTGTTACCTTCGATATCAAAGGGAATTGGCTGCAGTGGTGAGGCAAGTGTGTTGGGCTGTCTCACCTGTGCAACACGGCCTGCATTGTTACCCTGCAGCCCTGAGCATGTCGGAGGTGGAGCGCCTTTTCACGGTGTACGACATCAAGCGGCTGGAGCTGTACGCGCAGAACCTGGTCGACCACCACCTCATCACCGACCTGCTGCCGACGCTGGCCCAGCAGTACTTCCTCAAGACCCTCGGGGACATGCACCTGTCGGCCGTGCAGTCGGTGAGCCCCGGGGCCTGCCCCTCCATGTGTAGCAATTTGGAATGAAGTGAGGCGGGAAGTAAGTGGTGGTCGGTCTGGGGGTGGCCCCGCAGGCGATCCTGCTGAGCCTGGGCCTGCAGCACCGCACTGCGGACGCGCTGGCCAAGGAGCTGGACCTGCCTTGCACCCAGCTGCTGGGCCTGTTCAACCGGGTGATGCGCAAGTGCGCCCAGTTCCTGCGGGGCACCCTGGAGAAGACGCTGGACGAGGCCCTGCCCCGCTCCACGGGGGCCGCCGCCAGCCTCACGCCCGTGCTGCAGTCGCTCAACGACGAGCTGGTGGGTGGGGGGCCGAGGCGCCACGGGGCCTTTTCTCTCACTCTTCTTCCACTTGTGAGGGAGGGAGGGAGCTCACGTAAGCCACGGCCACACTGAAGGCGCGGGGTCTAAAAATAGCTGACACCTGGAGCTTCGTGATAACTGCGCTGCCTGCCGCCACTTCTCCACAGCGTTTATGGGATGAACGCTGTGTGGCTGATAAGGGCTCGTGCAGTACTTTGGTTCTCTTTCGCTTCTGTTTGCCTTTGCACGCCCTAAGCAACTTGTTACAGTGACATATGTAAGCAAATAGTTTATTTAGGGCGCTTTAAAAAAAACGGCTGTGTCTTGGTAGAGGGCTCAAACGCCAACAAGAGCTATCCGGGGACGCTGTTCTGCGTGCTTCTTGGCCTCTCTTATAAGCGACAGTGACTGCAGCAGCATATCACCACTGTCCCCTCCAAATACGTCAAGCACAAGTGAATTATATTGTCGCTTAATTTAGACCTGATACTGGCACAGTGACAGTTTGACTTCGTTTTGCAGTGCAGATAATGAATGTGGCTTTGTTTCGAACATATGTGTCGTAGAAAAATATGTATCGGGGATGTGATTACCCAATACCTGACAATACCTTGTGCCTTTTGTGGGAATATAAGCCACGCAAAAATGTGCGCCCTATTGTTCATGCCGCCAAAGTTCTCCTTCTGAGTTACGAGGCGCTGTATAGTCGTTACCTATGATTGCAGTACAGCAACTCCAGCAACTCTCGTGCGTCCCGCTTTGGATTCCCGGAGTACCGCCAATGCAAGCTGCAAGGCCTGTAACGAAAATTGATGTTCGATATTCGATTCGATATTTGGCTTTTTTTTTTTTTCTTAATTTGATTCAATATTTGATTTGAAAGTTACTATTCGGCATTCGCACTCCCCTACTGAAATGTAATATGTGAACACTTGCTGGAGTACACCGCTGCTTGCACACAAGTCTTTGATGATGGGGATAGGCTCAGGGGTGCTTACCACAGCGTTGTGAAATTAACTTGAACATCTGACCGGATGCCAAAAATCTGTATGTTGGGGCAGCCTTCTCACATTACACTATGCAGTGACTCAATTGAAGCACTTTGCAGCCCCCTTCTGCATCAACCCACGGGCATTTAAGGAGTGAAATACCAACCCCTTCTTCAGCTGAGCGATCTCTGTCCCCAGATACAATACTCTGTGCCCCATCCTGATGTTGCTCTCATCCTCACGAATCCTCCCTCGGTGCATCAACTGCACCGTAAATTTTGACTAGCAGCATGAGCAGTGATGCCAAGCTTTTCTTCCCCCGCTTTTCACTATAGCACCTTCTCTTTTTGTTGTTCTGTCTTGGCTATGTTTACAGTCCTCAGCTTAACCAGCCCCATTTCTACCCTCTCCATTCTAAACCGGGATGTGACCCCTTTGGTGGCCCCCCTTGCTTCCATCGCAGGCGGGTGCGGCCAAGGAGATTGAGGACCGGCAGAAGCGGGAGCTGAAGAAGTTGCAGCAGATGGACTTAAGCCAGTATAGCATCAAGGGCTCAGAGGCCGAATGGAAGAGCGCCCTCGACCAGCCGGCCAAGCAGCTGGTCAGCATCAAGAGGTGGGCACAGTTATTTCAGGAGGAGAAACTGCTGCGCTGGGCTAGCGCGGGCGGGCGGTGCGTTAATGTCACTGTGCGGCGAGGAGCAAATGCAGCTTGCGGAGCAGCGCAACAGATGCCGCGTCAACCGCGTTGCCATATTTTGCACGCTCTTCTATGGACGCGACGAACAAAACTTGTAGTGTCACAGAATATATTGTAAAGATTGCCAGATTTCTTTCTGTAAAATAAATAATTACAAGTGCTGGACATTTTAGCAGCAGTTATTAACAAATACTGCCCTATTTACATGCCGTACCGCGCTCGAAACGAAGTACTAGAAGGAATCCCAGAGCAGACGACGACTGCTGACACCGCCTCCTCGCCACGAGATGTTCACTCTCGCCGCTCTCGCCTCTGGCGGGCGTCTTCCCATTGCGGCAGCCGCCTATGCGCCGACTGACCTTGAACCGGCGAAGCTCTTCGGAAAGCGCGCTGCGCGGATTTTCCCTTTGGCGCCTCGCGACAGAGGGCGCGTCGGTGCCGTGCCTAGCGCAGTGACTTTATCGCGGCGCCGGAGCAAGCCCTGTTGCGCCTCCTGAATAATTCTTGCTCCGTGCCTCATGGCGAATACGAAGGTCTAGCTGCACACAGATGGGCTTATATAAACACGGTGTGGCACGGAAAGCAACGGAATGAAAATTTATTTTGCACAAGCACCTGAAAAGCTAGTCCTCCCACTTGAAGGGAACACCTAGCGTCTCTAAATAAGCTCATTTCGTCGTTCTTGGTACTTTCTGAACGACCCTAGACAGCTTTTTGCAGAGAGTTGTGGAAATGTTTTAGTGAATTCAGAAATATTTTTTCAAAAAAATATTACTCATCAAGTGCCCATTTAAATGTCTTACATCACTAGAGTAGGTACATAAAAAAATTATATTGCAAGAAGGAAGCTGAAATTTGCAAAAATAAGCACAGAGTTTCCTTCTTCATAAAATTTTCCCCAGAAATACCCATAGAATTAAGTACTGGGCAAGTAATATAAAGATAACTTCAGTCTGAGGATTTGTGTTTTAATGTGGCTACAGCAGCTCTTTTCTTGATGAAGGCAAAAAACGAAACTGCCTGCGTGTGGAAACATGTTAAATATCCCCAGGTGGTCTAAATTAACCCATAGCTTTAGCTTTCCAGTACCGTGTGCCTCATAGCCAGTTGCAGATTCATTTTATGAACACCTTAAAAAAAAAAAAGATACACTTTGTGAGACCATTTCCACCATCCACTACTCAAGTTCTTTTAGCTACCCATTCAAGGCTTTTGTTTTTGTGTCTTTTTTTTTTCCTCTGAGTTGACTGCATGTTCTTGAAAGTGCAAAAGGACAGTGTTTTTGGCGATGGTAGCTGCTGTGCGGTAGACATTTTCTTTGCATTGCACTGCGATTCAAAAGCAGTAAGTACGACACCCCCCCCCCCCCCCCCCTCTCTCTCTCTCTCTCTCTCTCTCTCTCTCTCTCTCTCTCTCTCTCTCTCTCTCTCTCTCTCTCTCTCTCTCTCTCTCTCTCTCTCTCTCTCTCTCTCTCTCTCTCTCTCTCCCCCCCCCCCTGATACCACAACGAAGGCTTCACTGGCATGAAAATAAATTTTTTGTGTGGTTTTATTTCTTTGAAGATTTGAATAAAACTTCCATATTTTCTTTATTGGCTATTACTCCAGCAACAGTAATCACCTATATGCACTTTATGGGTGAAAGGGGTGATTTACACCTCTTTTATCTCGTCTTAATGAGGTGTGATGAAACACACGATGGAAATTTTGCATTCCTTGGAATTCATGCACCAAAAGCCATTCTTTCTCTATTAATTTTTCAGCATAAACAAGCGACCCCAACCATCCGACTCGGAAGAGAAACAGCAGCACAAGAAGAAGAAGAAGAAATGAGCGCTGTCAATAGGATGTGCTGCATTTAAACTAGTGTACAGTAAACAACACTGGAAAGCCAACATTCTTCTTGCTGGCTCTTTGCGTGCATTGGTCTTAGTAACTGCTTTCTGTTTTGTTTAATGCCAATTTTATTGAAGCTTTGCAAAATTGCAGTTCTTGTAATGTGACTAGCAGTCATGAAGTGCCCTTTATTCATGTCTATAACGAGTGCTAGTTTTAGCAGAACAACATGCCGAAGGGAGAGTACACCGAATTGTCAAGTGTGGCATCACACGAGGGGCCGTATTCTGAGTCCCTCCTCCACTCCATTTGCTCCCTCCACTAGGGTGAGGGGAGGATTGCGCAGTGCTTAAGCATTGGGGAATCGATTTTAAGGATCTCCTCCACTGGAGGCCCGAGTGGAGGAGGGACTCGGAATACCAGGGTACATGTGCCTCGTGTAAGACGTATTTTAGCTTCTGTAGCAAATTCACTCTGGCAGTATTGTATGACTCCTGTTTCAGGGTCAGTGCGCCAAGCGTTTGAACACTGATACCTGTGTGCATGTGCATGTGGGGGAGGCGTGTCTGCGTATACCTGTCTCAGGGTATCTGGCAAAGAGAGACGAAAAGAGGATAAATCTTATGTAAGCCTTATAGCTTTGCCACAGGGATCTATTAGCGACCAGTGGACTTCCCAATTTGATTGTGGGAACTGCCTTGGAGTGCAGGTGGGGTGATGGGGTAAAAGATGAGCTTTTACTGTGTGCAGTCCCGTTTGGTGTGGACGCTGTGCTGTTGTTCATGAGAATAGCTTATACCCAGGGATGAGTTGTTCTGTAAGCTAGCATCTAATACCACACTTCTTTGTTAATTTCACTGTGTCAAATGTTTGGCTCATACTAAATTTGTACCTAGCAATGTCGCTCGAATTTTGGTATACAGTGAAACCTCAATAATACGACTTTGGAGGGACCGCGCAAAACCTTCGTATGATCGGGGTCCATGGTAAATGTCGCCCTAGTAGACGGCCTCACACAACATGTAGGCTAAGATCTTATTTAAATTACTGTGTTAAGCGAATTCTCGTGTTATTTGCGAACCTCTAACTGAAATCTCAAATTTCTAAAAAAAAAAAAAAAAACACTTCATTCCACTGTATTTCCCTTACACTTTGCTTTCAATCCCTCTTACTATTCAAAAATCGTCCAACTCAAACAATTGGTACAAAAACAAAAAAAAAGGAAACAGGAAATAAGGTGATCACACAAATTAATGTGATATGACAGCACACATGTGGGGGGGGTTAAACTTTGGGACCACAAACGGCTGGATATGGACCAAGCAGAACCAAATTCATTTTCAAACATGGTGCGGTAACTCTTTCATGGCACTCCTGGAGCTTGGGCAGTTTCACAAGCACGCATAGCTCAGTATGCACAATAACACTGTTTTCTATGGCACACACTGTTAATTCATTCTTGCAGACTGTTTGGCACTTTTCACGCCCACGAATGCTTCGGTGTTGGGTAGGTTGTGACGCTGGCGCCCCTGTCTATTGGTTTTAGCGGTTCCACTGATCCTGCATGAACTTTGCAAGCTATATATTGTTAGGTAGCTGTGGACCCATTGTAGATATCCGCTATACTCGGTTACAACTCAAGAATGGCACCACCTCATGTAGTGTATCACTCCACCAAAGCGCCGGACCCGTGACGTCAGTGCGCGCGCGTTTTGAAAGGGGTTTGCTATGACCGCGTGGCATCGTCTGCCTTGTCTCACGCAGTTTGTTTGTCGTCAGTGGAGTCGTTTATAAGCATATTAAGTCCAAAAAATCACAGTAACGGCTCACTCCATGTTCAAAATATTCCCAGTAACGCCCTACTTGCGCCGCGCGGAGAAACATCCGGCTACGGTGATAAGGCACAGCGGCAACTTCCGGTGCCGTTCTTAAGTTGTCACCAAGTATAGTATTCTTGCGTACTGCTTGGCTACACCCTCATTTCGTAAGGAGAGCAGTAAAATACCTATAAGGAAGGGCTTCAGACAGGGAGACACAGTCTCTCCAATGTTACTCACAGCATGTTTACAAGAGGGATTAGAACATTGGATTGGGAACAGGTGTGTGTAAGGGTTAACGGAGAGTACCTCAGTAGCCTCAGATTTGCTGATGATGTTGCCTTGCTAAGTAACTTGGGGGACGACTTGCAAAGCATGATTACCTCACTGGACAAGCAGAGTAGGATCGTGGGCCTGAAAACTGATATGCAGAAAACTAAAGTAATGATCAATAACCTCGGGACAGCACAGCGATTTGAGATAGGTGGCGAGGCAGTAGAAGTGGTACACGAATATATTTTCTACTTAGGCCAAGTTGTGACCCCGGATCCCAACCATGAGGCAGAGATAATTAGAAGGATAAGAATGGGGTGGAGTGCATATGCCAGATATTCTCAGATAATGAATGGCAGCCTACCATTGTCCTTGAAGAAGAAAGTGTATGACAGCTGCATCTTACCGGTACTCACCTACGGGGCAGAAATTCGGAGGCTCACTAAGAGGGTTCAACTTAAATTGAGAACGACTCAGCGGGCAATGGAACGGAAGATGATAGGTGTAACATTAAGGGAGAGGAAGAGAGCGGAGTGGGTCAGGGAACAAACGCCTGTTAAGGACATCTTAGTAAAAATTAAGAAGAAATGGACGTGGGCAGGGCATGTAATGCGAAGGCAAGATAACCGTTGGTCATTAAGGGTAACAGAGTGGATCCCTAGAGAAGGCAAGCATTGCAGGGAGCGGCAGGGAGTTAGATGGGCAGATGAGATCTCAAGAAATTTGCGGGGATAAATTGGCCGCAGTTAGCACAGGACCGGTATAATTGGAGGTTATAGGGAGAGGCCTTTGCCCTGCAGTGGGTGTAGACAGGCTGATAATGATGATGATAAGATTGTTAGGACTAACTAGGCCAACGGGGGTCCCCATGCAAGCAGAGACGTGGCCTCGCCACCCGTGTGACATCCTCGAGCAACAGCGGCAGAGAGCACTTCTTCAGGTGTTCCCCTCACAAATGGCATGAGGACTGACCCTTCATAATGGGGGTGGACGTACTAAAACTAACGTTGAGCTCCGTGTGTTGGAGCTTCGCTCTGCCCGCGAGTACCCGCGGACCCGTTGGGTGAGCCCCATGGCACCGCCGCGTACGTGGCAAGTGCTACCTGGTGACTTGAAGCGTCGCCCATGACTCTGCGGCAAACTGGACTACCACCAGTTGCTTTTCGGGGGCGCTAGAGAGAAGCGTGGGAGAAGCCATACCTCATGCAGGCACAGAAATGGATAACCTCCTGAATGGGGTCATGAAATGTGTTTAAGATGGGGCTGGAGGGCATACCCCGGCTTGTTGGTGCTAATTTCGCAAAGGCGCCTAGCTCTGTCTGTGTGTGTGTGTGTGGGGAGGGGGGGGGGTGCGGTTGTATCCGTAGCATGAGCTTCTTCCGATCTAGAGGAATATACAGCCACTTTAACCACTGCAGCTTTCTACGCGTGCCTCATGAAAAAATAGCATGTCCAGACCTTGCGTGAAGAAGCCATAAAGATGTCATCCTTGAATGACTGATGGTTTCAGGTAAGGCTTCCTGTTAAGTTAGTAGTGGTTTGGCATAAGGCGTCATTTCTGAGGCTGGTCTGCCGCGGGCCCGTGATGAAATGACATTGAGGAGGAGAGAATTAGGGGAGACAAGATGAGGGGCCGTACATGCTGTGCCGGTAGGAGCAAAAAGTGACGTTTGGATGGTTGTGTTTACGCGATTGGCGTAAAAACATAATAAGATTGTCCAGTCGCTGATGAGCGGGGGTAGTGTTGGAGGATTAGTACTCCCGGTCTGTTCATGTAAGGCAGGACTTACTTCCATTTTTATGAAGATTTTCAACTATATGTCAACAACTTTCTACTAATCAAGAAAATATAGCTGTGAGCGTAAATAGTTCGGATCATTCCACGCCAAACGTCCCAGAGAGTTCGCTCGACCATCTCGTGATCACTTCCTACACTATTCGTCCTCGTTGACAATTTTTGGTAAAAAAAAAAAAAAGTTTTTTACTTTGAAAATCGCTGAGGTGACGAAAACATACTTTGCGAAACAAAATCGCAAAAATAAAATTATATACGAACCACAGTGATATACAATTCTAGATGATAAAAAAAAGCGCGCTTGCTTGCTGCGATGTATTGACAGAATTGCTAGTATGTTTGAAAATAAGTTTTGCGGTGAAGCAAAGCGGGCGCGTTTCCGAGCGACTTCCACGCATTTCTTTACAGTTGTTTAAACACCTTTAAACACTATGCAGCTGCACACTTTGTTTATATTTTTTTACGGTAAGGGCGGAAGAAAAGAATGGGAGCCGGGGAGCGGGTAGTTTCCGCGCGATAAAGAATGAACTTCGAAAAAATTTGCAAAATCGCTCATGTTCAGACGCTTTTCGCGCTGTGTGGCGGTTCATGCAAGAATACATGCTTAGACTCTTTGAAAGGATGTGCAAAGGGCACTTATTTCATAGAGTTTAGTCGCAGATCTTTTTGTTTCAAACGAGAAAATGATTTTTATATTGAGCGCCCACCACGGCCCCGGACGGCGGGCCGCAAGTCCGCTTTACTGCAACGACGATTCCTGCGCGGCAGCAAAGAGATGCGGCGGCAGCGCAGGTCGATATGCCGCATGTTCCGTTGGTTTCTTGCGATGCTATCGGCTTGGTAAAAGTGATTCTACATGCATCTTTATGTCTTCTGCGTTGCGGCAGACGAAATGGTGTTGTTACTCTTTTGTAGTTCTTGTTGAACTACGAGCGCAAGATAACTTGTTTAAGGCATACTCTTTTTGCAGCCAGACGATTTCGTTGAAGAGCTAGGAAATGAAATCATCAATATGAAGATTTTATGAGGACGATTCAGTTTCGTACTGTCTGCTCTGTAGAAATTGGGCACCCAAAGAAGCGATTTCTCTTGTTAATTCTGAGAGAACTGTGAGAGGACTGGAAGAAAACGTGCCCTCTAAGGTGCGGATTCTCTTCCTTCGCAGCCCTGCGCCCGCCGAACTGCGTTTTGGCCGGTGGAAGTGGCACCCACACAGTTTGTGTGTGCGCGTGCGCATGGCGCACCAAAACTGTAAACCACGTACGTTTCTTTCCCGCGGGCTTCAGGCAAACTAGAGAAGAACTGATGTCAGCAATCGTGTACAACGTTGATGACGAAGATTGCATGTGCTGCCACTGTCAGGCCGATGGCCAGGCGTGTCCCGGCAAAGGTGCCCTTCTGAGCATCTTGAAGAACACACTAGATATGGGCAATGTTTAGGACTTCATGACTTCATGCTGGTTCGGAGGTGTTCACTGCAGACTAGAGAAAACAATTTTAAGTTCTGCCGAATTTTCGGAAAAGTTTTTAGACGCGCTGTAGAATACCTCACATCAAGCCAGGGGCGTAGCCAGGGGGGGGGCACACCGGCAGGGGTTTATGCAGAATTTCGAATTTGGGGGGTGTCGGTGGGATGTTTGGGGGGGTGTTGTATAAATCCCTAGGCAGGGTGCTTGTGATTGTGAAATCTTTTTTGGGGGGTGTTAGGGGGGTGTGTATAAATCCCTGCTGACACCGGGCCCGTGCCCCCCCCCCCCCCGAAATGTTTTGTGCCAGGCTGGGGTGCGGTTTAAGTAGCCTGAAGTCACCTGCTCTACGGACGAACGAATCACCCGTGGCCTACCCATAGACCGGCGAACGGGAATTTAGGTCATATCATTGTTATCGTCATCTTCATCCAAGTCTTTAAGGTGGACTTTACTGTTGGTGTTCAGAGTATTAACTCTATGGTGTTCAGCATACACAAATCGCATGTTAAAGTCAGATATTTCAAGCTTTGTTTGAAAAACAACGGGCAAGAAGCCTTGCCTACATATTTCCCCGTCCCATCTTTTGGTCGACCGCCCCCCCCCCCCCCCCCCCCCCCCGAAAAAAATTCCTGGCTACGCGCCTGCATCAAGCACCAAAGCAAAGTTCCTGCGAGAGTTGAAATCAGCCTAAAAAAATGAGGAGATTCTTTTAGTGCTCTTAGACTTCGCAGAAATTTATAGCTCCCTCGTTCAAAATTCTCCGCAATCGTACCACTGGGTGAATACGCAGGCTACGATACAGCCTCGCGTGGCATACCATCGTTCAGATAAGAGATTGGGGACCTCTGTATAAAATCGCTTGCCGTCATTTCGGGCTGTCTTCACCACACGACAGCGGCCGTGGCTACATTTCAAGCTGAGGCGTTAAAAGTTCTTAAACACGAATTACCTGCTGTCCGAAAATTTCACTATTTTTCCGGCGGGGCATCATAGCAGTACAAGAACAAGAAAAAATTTCTAAACTAGTGCTCCCATGAGAATGACTAATTTATCGTCTGAGTGGAACTGTTTTGTGACGTCACATAGAAGGAGCGCTTGCGACGGGGTTGGCAGCACCGAGGGCCATCCTTCAAGACCTTACTAGGGACAAATACTTACACCCCATCAGCTTTTTACATGGGCGGAAAAGAACATTAAATGTATATCCCTACTCTTGGTGCCAGATATAATGGTTGCAGAAAAGAAGATCAACTCTCGCGGTTTTTGTAGACAGTTCCTTGGAATATCCCCTTTCACCACTTTGTAACATCATCGCTAGCAACTGTCAATGCTGGGTTCAGGCAACACCGTTCAGGTCTTACTCCGCCACCCAGACATTCCAGTTGTGGCAGAGAATCCACGCGACCACGATGAAAACTGCAGCCTCTAAAATGCACTAAGGCCGGGCTGGCAGCCGATCTCCTACTACATCTCTATCACCGGCATGAACTCAGCGTTTCGGAATTAGCCCCGACAACTGATCATTTGCCGATAACGCCCTTCCGAAATCTAATACCAGCCAGCCACACTCCTTTAAAGCAGCTAGTCCGTGAAAACTCGTAATACGCGCGGCCTGCGCTGCCGCCGCACCTCTCCGCTGCCACGCAGGAACCGTCGTTGCAGTGAAGCACCACGGACCGTCTGCGGCCGTGGTGGGCGCTCAATATAACAGTTATTTTCTCGCTTAAAACAAAAAGTGCTCCGATTAAACTTTCTGAGATAAATTCCCTTTGTACACCCTTTCAAGTGATCCTTAGCCTGTATTTTTACATAGGTCGCCACACAGTGCGATAAGCGTCTGAACATGAGCGATTTTGCAATTTTTTGAAGTCCACGCCTTTACCGCGCTGAAACTACCCGCTTCCCGGCTCCCATTTTTTTCTTCCGAACTTACCGACAGAAATATAAACAAAGTATGTAATTGCTGTGTACAGGTTTACACAGCTGTAAAAATTGTGTGGAAGCCGCTCAGAAACGCCGCTTTGCTTCACCGCAAAGCCCATTTTCAAACATTCTAGCATTTTCAAACATTTTATTTTCAAACTTACATGCATCGTAGCATGTAAGTGCGCGTCTTTTTCTGTCATTTGTAAAACATTACTGTGGTTCGTATAATATTTTATTTCTTAATTTTTTTTTGCAAAGTAGGTTTTCGTCCCCGCCGCGATTTTCAAATCGCTGTAAGAGACAGAAAAAAAAAGTTTCGCCAGAAATTGGCTACGAGAACAAATAATGTATGGAAGTGATCAATCATGCATTTTTATGGTTTATAATCGGAGATGGTCGAGCGAACTCTCTGGGACGTTTGGCGTGGATTTGGAATGTCCTTCAGGAAAAGAAAAAAAAAAATCTGCTCGTCCGCGTTGAAGAGCACCGTGTATCTCGAGAAAGTATGAGTAAGATCGATGCCGAAGTAACCCTGCACACAGTCGTACTTAAGCCTCTGGTGTGCAAGATTCTGTCGTCCACGGAACAGATCGTATACGCAAAGCTTGCATTTTCGGACCAGTATGCCTTATTTTATCTCAGGGGCCGAATCCTTTGTGTTGAGCCGTTTATATATACTCGGCACCGCATCGTTTGGTAACTACAACTGTTCATACGCATTCAGACGTCGCCGCGTAAATACTATCGCCAAAAGATAATAAACACTGACCGCCAGCTGCAGCTACGGAAGCAGCGAGAAACATTTGAAAAGAAATGTTGGTCACACTTCGGCCGAAAACTTACGAAGTTTTCCATACCCCAGATATCTTTTCTATTTCTTTTCAAATGTTTTCCCTTATAGTTAATGAAGGTACAACGCGTAGGTCTAATTTGGTCTGCAGTCTTGTGATCTTGGCAACGTTGTCCGGATCGATCGGTAAGTGATCGACATACATCTAGTTTATATCACAAATAAATAAGCTTGCCTTTTTGAGGCACGACAAATTTCCATTAGCAAGACTGCAAACATCGCGAACATCACCCAGTTAAATGAATTAAACTGAACCAATTGAATGCATGAATTGATCTAATTAAGCAATCCGCCAGTCTGGAGTGGACAGTAAAGCTTGTAAGACTAAACTATTGTATTCCCGTAACCCTAAGCGATCCAAAGCGCAAACCTTTCCGCTCTTGTTCCTTTTGTTTTTGCTTTTTTTCTCGCCGGGTCTTATGACGCGTACGTCATCTATCGGTCGCTCACTGGCCAAGGCCTGGTGTTGCTGAGAACGAGGGCGCGCTAACGATCCCGGCCACGATCACGTTTTTCTGGTGGACGCGGAGAATGAAAACGCACGTGTGTCGAGGTTTCAGCGCACGTCAAAGATCCCCGGGGGGTCTAAATTAATCCGGAGCTCTGCACTTCGGTGCTCTTCATAGCCCTGGTGTAGCGTCATCGCGTAAAACACGATTTTATTTTAAATTCCACCATGTGATTTTCACGACGAATTTCCTACGTAACACGGATTGAAGGCGGGCCAGTGGGTATATATAACTGTCACAAACAACGCGGGACACAATAAATGCGGTATTAGTATTGGATGCTTCACTGAGTTGCTCCCGTTTTACCTGAACTCCACGTTCGTAAAATTCGAAGATCGCCTCCACACCTAGAAAAGGGGTGTGAGCATCGACTCTGTCACGCGGCTCTTAAAGGCATGCGGCGGTTAAAATGTTTCGCTCCGTCGACCACTTCCTCATCATTTACAAGGTGTCTGAGAAAGGACAGGCGAGCGATGTTGATGACATTATGAGATTGTTTGCCCAGAACATTGGCGACTTCGGGCTACCAAAGGAGGGGCCCACCAATGACGAACTTGGATTTGAGATTGTTTTTGGATGCTAAGCACCTGTGTTGGAGGTATATCCCGCGATCTCAAAAGGGTTTCATGCCATTCACTTCGGTGCATTCGAAGCTTGTCAAGCGAAAAGTGGCTACTTGTGCATTACAAAACTTGCTGTCAAGATCCTGCCATCATCGTGTTCAGAGCAGCCTTGACGCCCAAACGAACCATTGGCTTTCCCGATTCACTACTCTGCAGCGTGGGCTACAAAATCTTGAAAGAACTAAAACCACCTCGGAGCAGGAGCCTCCATCAAAACAGAAGAAGGCAACCGTCATACCCTGCATCCATGGTGTGAGCCACAGGCTCAAGAAAATAGTGGGGTGTTGACCTCGTTTTTTCTGTTCCTGACAAATTAGGTAGCCTTTGCCGCAAAGTGAACAGTGAAAGTCCAGCTACAAAAAGGTGCACGAAGAAACACGAGAATCCCTAAGTTCAATGTCAGGAATAGGTGTACCATTGTCATGTAAGCGTCGTACGTGGGACAAACGGGGCGCTGCCTCAGTGATCGTCTTCGGGAGCACGCGTGCGATGTGGAAAACGCCACACGCAGCACGCTCGCTGCACACGTTGCGAAGTGCCCAAGCTGCTGGCCTTTGTTTGAGAAAAGCCACGCGCTGGCTCGATACCGGGACAAGTTGAGACGAGAGGTTAAAGAAGCCTACGAAAATGCAAACGTGGAAACAGTATTGCGTCAGTATATACTCCCTCTGTTTCCCTTACGTTGAAAGAGATTGACTTTCTTGGTAATAGTGGAAATAAGTAGGACACTTTGATACGCGGCGTGGTAGCTGCTGCAGATATGTTAGTAGAGCAGATTATTGTACCTTATAAAATTGATTGCACAATTTTTGTACTTTATTGCCTTTTATTGATTTTTTATTTCCTAGAGTCGGAAATCACGTGCCTTTCGTCTTTCGTTTGTTTCTATTTTTTGCCTGTTTAGTGGCAATAAACTGAGTTAGCAGCGTCGTCTTTGTATGCCCTTCCTGAAGTCCTGTTTCCCGCGCTGTTTGTAACTCAGTTTCCCATGTAATATTACCACAACGTGTATTTTCGTTCGAACAGTGTTACAATTCATTTACAGCACTATAGAAACGTTTTAATGTAGCTTTAACCTATGTCATGTTCACTGTTTCGGTTCCCTGAATTAATCTTGGATAGCAGTGCATGTGCGATTCCTTACGAAGTCCGGGCTGCGGCCCAAAACGTACGTTAAATAAACCCTTCGGTTATTGCTTGAATCGCGACCCCCTTCCGAGTGGGGCGCCCCAACGCGCCAGTTAGAGAACGGATGGACGGTACAGAAGTGTATCCTCGTGCTTTGCAGGTTCCGCCAGGGAACACGAGTTTCAGCGAAACTGCAGTAAGGCCTCTCCCTTTCTTTCTATTTTCTGACATTGTTAAAACTGGGAATACAGTTTGATAAGTATTACTTGTACAATATAATCACAAATGTTGTTTAAATATGATGCATTCAGAGCTTAATAGCACCAGTTGTGTTCTTGGCGCGTGTTTATACTTCACATTGGCGCTTTTAGCGGGAGTTTATCGACTCTGTTCCTTGATAGAGAGCCTGAGTCTCGCGCGGAAGCACTGCCTTTCCTACAGGTATGCATTCTCGGCGTGAAAACAAAAGAGGATTTGAACTTGGCACTACGCAGCGCCAGCTACTCCTTGTCGTGTTAATTATGAATTAAGAAGCAAGGTATTTACAATTACGCACAACATACAGAAATTCATACAAAAACTGTAAACAAACACAACTGCCCCTAGAGTTTACACTTTCCACAGTTGCACATAATTATGCAAGTAAGGACACGAAGCAGAGTTGCACACAATCGGTTACACAGGCCACAAATGTATACAGTATACAAAGTACACAGCGCACAAAATACACAATGTCGACACCGATACCTAAAAAGGACCTATCGAAAGTTGATCTATTGCAAATTCACTCACTCACTCACTCCCTCCCTCACTCACTCACTCACTCACTCACTCACTTACACTCACTCACTCACTCACTCCCTCCCTCACTCACTCACTCACTCACTCACTCACTCACTCACTCACTTACACTCACTCACTCACTCACTCAAAATTCGTCAAATTCAATGACGGCGCTCGTTAGTGCATACGCCATTTGTCTTTCAGTGTGAGTGGCGCTGATAACAGGTGGAAGCGTAATGTGCGCGCTTTGTACGAGACTTGCCGATCTGGCGCGCACCTGAGCGGCAACGGTCTGTGCGTTTCTTTGCTCGAGGTTGCGGCATCGAGAATGTCGTGCAGCCGAGGATACTGGGAGGAGAAGAGGCAGCGCCCCCTCATCGGTTTCCCTGGATGGTGAGTGGGGGAATAAGGGCCGCAAGAAGCGAAAGCCAGGTCTGACTTGTGGTCAAGTAAAGTGGAACTGAGAACACGCTTTCCCCTACCATTCTGTATAGGGAGCCCTACTGGAACTTAGGGACGCTCTTAAGTACGCTGGCAGCATGCGTGTGGCGTCAGACGGCAAAACATTATTTTTTTCAAGTGACAGAACCGATAAGAGAAGGCATTAAAAAAATTATGCGCAGTTGATCGGATGCACCACATTCTGTGGCCACATTCCGTGGCCATTTAACTGCGAACTCAGTAATTAGCCTAAAACTATAAAGCACTCTTTTATCCTTCGCCAGGATGCCGTCTATTTCTTGGACGTGCTGTGTCACATGACATGCGGTTCTGAAATGCGCACAAGCCCGGCACTTCCTGTGTGCACTTGGAGCCACCTAGTGGTCCACTTTGAAAACTCTTCCGCTGCGCTCTTCGGCAGCTGCTGAAGAGATCCCACTGGTCGATCTGTGTGGCCTTGAGCTAAGGTCGTTATTTCTGATGCTAACCACCTGGGTTCAAGCCTCAACCATTCTAAAAAATTTATTCCTTGATCCGCACGAGGGACTCGGTGGCTGCAGAGCAGGCAGTCATTTCTCTAGCCATGGTTGCCTTCACAAAAATCAAGACAATCATCAGCGACTCCAAGTCAGCGATTCAAATTTTCTCACGAGGACACATATCAAGGAGGTGTGGCACAATGGTAATTTCTGGTCTCCACCTCGAAAACAGGACAGGCAAGGTCAAGTTAATTGGGACCCCCGCCCACTCCGGTCTTGCAGGGAACGAGTCTGCGCACGAAGGCGCTCGAGGCTTTACCGGAGAGCGGACGGCACCTCCGATGCGGAACTCGTCCCCATGTCAGGCAGGGACAGGCTATTGTCATACAGTGACATTACCGGTCATTATCGTTTAGGCCGGGCCCGCTTCCCACCCGCGCACCCCATCCCTCGGTAAGCGGCATTTGGCGGTCTGGCGACTCCTACAGACCCACTCGTATCCAAACACACTAGCTATTGCTACCCAGGGCGCTACTTCCCTGAGTGTCACAGATGTCAGGAACGAGCGGACCTAGCGTGCATGTTATGGTATGTAGACAGGCGATCACTAATGGCCGCACAATCACTAACAGGGAGCAACGGGAGACCGTGCTGCTCAGCTCCTGCGAGGAAGGCAAACTCTGGGCCGTCCAGCTGGCTGAGGACGCTGCCAGAGCCCAAGGGCGCACGGCCGACGACTAAGCATCACAGTTGGCAAACTGAATAAGTTTACTCTCTCTCTCTCTCTCTCTCTCTCTCTCTCTCTCTCTCTCTCTCTCTCTCTCTCCTCTCTCTCTCTCTCTCTCATCTCTCTCTCTCTCTCTCTCTCTCCTCTCTCTCTCTCCTCTCTCTCTCTCTCTCTCTCTCTCTCATCTCTCTCTCTCTCTCTCTCTCTCTCTCTCTCTCTCTCTCTCTCAGCTCCTCTCTCTCGCTCTCTTTCCCTCTCCCCCACTCTCTCTCTCCCCCTCTCTCTCCCACCCTCTCTCTCTCTGACAATTCTTGAGATTTTTGTGTTTATAAAATTGTTCTCTGAAATTAATCACACGCACTGCTTTCATGAATAACGGTAATTTTTGTATTGTTAAGTCGGTTTATGTGCGAAACGCGACCTACAATCCTGTTCAATAACGTCCTGAATCGCGCATGAAGTGCCGAGCGCGTACC